>NW_012139080.1:2659935-2686868 GCF_000956105.1 Propithecus coquereli | reverse complement strand
CCCTATTTTATTTGTTTTGAGTCTGTCATAGGGGCAGGCTTAAGAAAGAATTTGCTTACACCTTCCAAAACCTGCATTTGTCATGAGCAATTCTAAGTTGCTCTCACAGAAGTTTAATTGTTCAACACATTAAGTAATGAATCTGAAAAAAATTAGCGTGTTCATTGTATTTAAAATAAAATAGATGAATAAAGAAAATGTGTTAATATTTTAATATCTAATAAGGTCTACAGAAATGATGTATGTTTCAGTAGAAACAGTTTGTCCAAGTATATTCCACCAAAGAATATACCAATATTCCAGTCCTGTATTTAAATAAGACTTTCTATGACTATATTTTTTAATCACTTTCTATGACTATATTTTTTAATCACTTAAACTTGTATCACCTAAAAAACAGTTTGGCAAGAGCCCTCTGGTAACCAAATTGATTTTCAAGCACTTGGATTAGCTTTATTAACAGATTTTTATCATGAGCAAAAATCTCTGAATATAGGAAAACTGGTTTTGGTTTCTTGTGTCAAGCTCTCTCTCTGCCTTTGAATGAATTCCAACTTCACTGAATGTATTTTTTTTCATTCCTACTATTTATTTTTACATCTCTTAAAGGATACATATGATCTGAGGTTTGAAGAGGCAGAAGAAGGGTTGGAAACAATCTTTAATGAAAACTTTTAAAGTAGGCATACCAAGTGGGGGGAGGGAAATGAAGTCCTGTCTAGACTCAGCTTTGCTTGACCTAGTATAGTTAAATGAAATATCAGTGGGAAATTCAAGGTAAGCAAAGGAGCCAAAGTTCTGCAGGAGGTGGCTCTGATGACTTGAGAAGAATGACATCTGATCCTTCTAAAGAAAACACATTTCTCATGGCTGTCAGCATACTACCAAGGAAGAGAGGAGAATAAGCTAAAGCATAAATATTACTATTCCTAGAGGATGTCATTCAAGAAAGGAAGGCTTTGTCTTGACTGTGTTTATATAAACCTTTAAAATATTTGACCAAAAAAATTTCACATAAATGTAAGTCACAGCCATTGAAGTAGAAACTAGTTCACTGTGTCCAAACACAAACTCCAGGCAACCACAGAAAAAATATCATGTTCTCTTGGACCTTCCATAGTAAATAAATAATGAAGATGACATTGCTAAGATCGTACAACAGCAGTCGGGCTTCAAATGTGACTTTGTTAACAGGCAAACTAAATCGGAACCCAAAAATGTGTTGGAAAGAGCTGTTATGAGACGGGTTAGTACAGATCTCTTTGTGAAAACAATCAGGCACTTCTAGTGAGTGAAATTAAATATTCGAAATTGAATAAAATAAATGAAGCTATAGAGTATACTGATGCCATCAGTTTTTTATTAATGGTTCTCCTCCCCAAAAAAGGAAAGGTAAATGTTAGAGACAATGGCCTTAAGTGAGCTCAGTGGGAAAACAGCAAAAATAAGCTCCTTTCCCAAACCCCAGTCATATGAGGATCTTGGATATGTGGTTTGCCTCACCAAACATTCCTAGGAATTAGAGTATATTTCTTGGAGCACACATAGCATATTTCCCTTACAGGAAATCAAAAGTTGACTATAATGCAAATCTCTACTAAACAACAGCATTTCCAAACATCTGTGATTGTGTAAATCATGTGTCTCTAAGAAATAGTAAATAAAGGGACGAAAGTGCATCAAAATAGTCTGCACTTGGCATCATTCTATGGTCAACCATTCTTTAAAATCAACTGCCTTTCTCTGTGTCATCCTCTTTCTCCCTCCCTGCCTCTCTCTCTCTTTCTGTGAACACACAACATACACATACACACACAGTTTATATGTACATATATGTGTGTATACACATCAATGTCTATGTATTTGAGATACCTATGCCTTTGTTGTATCACAAAATTTATCTGAAAAATAAGGAGGCAATAGTAATTCTGCATTTATTTAAAGTATTTCCCCTCAAGATATTTACACCAGTTCTTACAACATCTCCTTAAGAGAATCATGACATCAGAATCTTTGCAAGAGTAAACCAGCCAGGCCTCATCAAGTATAACTGCAGACAGATTCAAAGTAATAACTCTTATTTCACCGACTGATATATCAGATTGTTCACACAAGATCTCAGGCGTTACTCGGTAATTCCTAGGAGTTCCTCACATATATTGTATGAGAGTTTATGAACAGTACTCCCTGTTACCAAGTGCATTCCACCAGGTTGTTCCCATCCTAACCCCTTTCATTGATATCTGCTGCTAGAAAAATAACATGAGGTCATTATACTAAACTCAGTGCAGCAGTAGCTTACCACAAAGATGTAGATGTCTGTGGAAAGATGCAGCCTCCTGTTGTTAGCAAAGCTGCCTGCAAAACCTTGAGAACAAAATGATACTAACTTTCCCCCAGAGACCTCAGTGCTCTAAAGCAGCCACGTGCTTCATGCAGAAGTGGAGAGACTGTGCTTCATCCCCACTTTCTGACACCATTTGCACAAGAGGACTAAAGTGGTGTGCCCATGTGTCTCACTCGGCTTTCACCTGTGTGCCCTCCCTCTCTCTCTGAAATGCTCAAACAAATAAATATCCGTGGGGCCAGGCTCAGGGGTTAATCTGAAAAAAACAAACCTGTGTTGTAATCCTCATTCCCTGTACTCTCATCAAATATATACTTCCCAGTCTCCTCAGGCAAAAAAAAAAAAAAAGAAAGAAAGAAAGAAAAAAAAAAGAAAAAAGAAACAAGGAAACAAAAAGGGAAATCTCATATAAATTGGCCCATCCAAATAATCTCCCGCAGTCTGTTCCACCAGTTCATTAGACATCTCCCAGATACATCTGAATCCCTACTTAGATTAATGTAAAGACCTCAGCTACACCAGGAAAATTGAAGTTAGGCAATTTCCACCTGAGACCATCTGGTCTCAGATATAAAGAAATCCAAACCTGAAACCACCAAAGGTTGAAGGGTGGATATGAAACAATTCTATGAAGAGCTATCCATACTAGAAGGATTCCCAGATTGAGGATACAGATGGCAATTCCTGACCAAAAGACAATGGGAGGGCAGTTGTTACGGACATCTTAACACCAGTAGCTGCAGGAAGGAGGCAAAGGCCTCTTCTTTGTCAGCAAAGGATGCTGAGCCCAAAGAAGATAATCATGTGGCATATTTTCCATCTGTCAATCTGTCATCATAAACCAGATAATATTGTGACAGAATCTGAAAATTGTATGGGAAGAGAAAGAGGGTAATAGAGAATATAAATGTATATCAGTCACCAAAATAAATGTTTTTATCAAATGATATATACCAGGGGCTTTTAGAATTGTCCTGGAAACAAAGTAAGCAGGAAACACAATTCTGAGAGGTATAAAATCAAGTATAACAACATAATCTTGTGAAATTGGCATATCCCTTAGAATTCTGATTATATCATTGAAAAGGGGGTGGGAAGGGAGAACACCACATTTTAGTCTCTTACAGACCATGTCTAATAAGCTTAACTGATCTAAGCCCGACAAGACCTTTGCTATAACCTGGAAGGATGGTTCGTTTCTCCCACTGCCATCTGTTTTTTCTGGCTGCAAGTTCTCATACAAAGGGCTTACACACCCTGGGTATTCTGGGATAAAAGCTCTAGAGAACCCACCAAAAGACCTGGCAGAGTCCAGAAAGGGAAATTTCAAGAAGAATAAATAAGATTCTCCTTTGAAAGAAAGGAAAGTCATAGGTCTGCTCTCCAAAGGCCTGTTCTTGGTTAGAGCACCTACCAGGTCAAGGAAACATGTAAGTCAATCAGTTCTCTTTTTGCTTAAACCAATTCAAATTGCATTTCCGTCACTTGCAATCAAAAGAGTTCTGACAAATACAGTGCACAACAGAGGAGAAGTTAAGGATCGTGAAAAATGAAATGAGCGCCCAGAAAGTAAACCAACCAGCTAACCAGCTGAGATTAATTTTATGACATGATTGAAAATTCAGTCAGAAAGTTAGTAAGCAGGAACACAGGGAAGATAAATCAGTAATGCAGAGCCACATAAGGTTTTGTGCTCTGGCATCTGAGGTAAAATTACAACCTAGCAATCCTGTAGCCAGCCATTTTTCCTAGCCATTATGCATTAACAATGAGTCCTGATTCAAGAAGAAAAAAGGGCTGGGGGTGGGGGCAGCTGATTATGGACATTTTCTCCCTTGACATGAAATATTTGAAACAGCCCACTGGTCCCTATTTTTAGATTAAAAACCAATCACTGGAAAAGGCCCATAACCACCACAGTAATGAGCCCATGGCTGTTTATTTATAGTTAGTTCTAGCTGATTCATGAGCTGCAACTCAATGTCTCATAAGTGCTATGTGACTCCTAGACTTTATCAACTTGTTTATGTGTGGCCAAGACTTCTCCCATGAAGCATGTATATATGCAAACACACTGTGCCTTCTGTGTGGCTGAAGGGGAAGGAAAAAGAAATATATATTCAGTAGTATATGATCTGACTACATTTTATGAATCTGTCCAATCACATTTGCCTTTTCCATAACTTACTTAGACCATCCACACTGAATTTACTGCACTCCGCATGCAAAACTAGCAGTGCAGGCAAGATGGTAATGAGAGTCTAAGAGAGACACATGCATTTTCATATATATTAATAGTTTATATGGAGAAAAATCCTGAAAGATAAAAGAGGCATCAAATATTGCCAGAATGACAGATGAAATGGTGAAGTGATGAAATACTGAAATTATAGTCCTTTGAAGTAGGCTCTGGGTAAACTACACAGCACATGGCAAGAAATGTGTGATAACAGTTGTGATGGAATTTGTCTTGATTAATGCTCCCATGTGAAAAGATAAATCTCGCTAAGGAGGTTCTGGAAGTTCAACGAATGAAAGCCAAATATTCACGTTACCATTGGAGTTCAAAAAAAGAGCTAAGCCTAATACTAACCCTGCAGTTGCATCCTGGACAAGCCTTCCCTGTAATGCCTTAAGAAATGGTGCCTTGAAAATAAATAAATAAATAATATGGGAAGGGAGAAAGAAGAGCATAAAGATGAAACAAAAGTTGATCATTTTTGAAGCAGAATGACTGATTCATGGGAGTTTAGTCTGCTATAATGTCTACTTAAATTTTTCATTAAAAAAAAACTAAAAAGAAACAAACAAAAAAAAAGAAACAGTGCCTTAGGTATCTACCTTCTTTTCAAGTTTCCTATGAATGTCTGTTCTCAGTGTTGCTCATTCCATTCTTCAAGTTAAAGCTTACAAATATATATGTTTGGTAATGTGTTTGATATCTACTAGCTCTTATAATGTGTTTATTACTATGTTCAACTACAAAAATTATTTTTATAAGATATGGTGAAAAGGAGAGAAAAATGGTTCTAGAATGATGTCAATAGATTGACAGGATAGCTAGCAGGAAAAAAGGCTGGCATTTGCTGCAAACAACTAAGGAAAATTATATTTAACATTTCTGCTAAAGAATGTATATGATATCAGCTAGGACTCCATCATAATTAGACTGCTGTGGCCAAGAAATAAAGAATAATACTCTACTCTGAGGCTAGATCTCCTAAAATTATATTAGGTTGGAAAACCTTTAATTCATTGGGTAAGTTTCTTCTACTGAAAGAGGAAAGAAAATTAAAAACATAATCTCTTTTCCTAGTGCTTTATCATAATCGATAAAATATGGATAGCAGTAAATATCTTTCATTTGTATAAGTTTTTATAGTTTACAAAATCCATTCTCATTAACTATTATGTTTGATCCTCTCTCTTTATCTCATTTTGCAGAAAACTGAATTTAAAGAGGTTGAGTCACTTGTCCAGAATTATATACCTTATAAATGTGGGAGCTAGGGTTAAAACTCATCTTTTCTATAACATATTATTTAAAGATAGACTAGAAGGAAATCTAAATGCCTGGCATATGTTATATAGCATTCTAGAGGGTTCTTATCTCTTAGTTCATGTAATTATCTTGACTACCCTATAAGAATTATTTATTCCCATTCAGAATAATGAAAGATATTTACTGTCCTCCAGATAAAACTGAGGCTCCAAGTATTATAAAACTTACCCAAAGTCCCACAGCTATTTAAGTGCTGAGCAGAAATTAAAAACCTAGTTGCGTCTGTTACCAAAACCAGGTTCTTTCCATGACAAGCAAAGTCAGACATCTCTATGACATGTACAACTTTTATTATGCAGTGACAGACAAGAACAAAATTAAGGAGAATAATTCACTTTCTTCTCGGAAAATTATTCCATCAGCGGGTACTTACTTATTAAGAGCCAATTAAGTACTTAGCATTGTACTCAGACTTATGGGAAAATGGAAAAAGTAGAAAACAGACTGCCTTTTCCCTAGGAGATTTCAGTACAGTTAGAACAACTTTAAAATACCAAAAATATATGTATCATTATACAATAATATTAAGGAATGCTTAATGCAAACAAAGTAGGGGAAAGGTATTAGTAAAAGCTATCACTCTATTTCACTGGGAAGAAAGATAAAGGAAGGAGGGAAAAAATATTATGGGCTGGTGGGTATTCTGTATCAGTGGTATTTAATGTAGGATGGATGATGTTGATCCATGGTTTAATATGGTTGTAATATTTAACCCAAAATTTGAGGTATTTACTAGTTGAACTCTGAATCAGTTTCCCATACTCCTCCTTGTGTTTTCTTCCTCATTGTAACTGAAAAGGAGAGGGTCAGGTAGCCAACACTGGAGGAAGATGAAAAGGCACTATCTCTAGGAGTGAAGTTTATGTGGACGAACATCTAATTCACATCATTATAAAATTCACATCATCGCTATACATCACCTACTTTTATTAACCCATTTGTTTATCCTTCACTTAAACATATATACTGAGTGCCTACCATGTGCCAGGCATCAGACTAGGCATTGTGGACACAGTGGTGACCAAGGGAAACATGATCTTAGCCAAGATCACCCAGAGCAATGCACAGACTTCACCGGAATGAAGCTGTATAATCTAGAAGGAAAAACTCAGAATTTGGGACCAGAAGACCCGAGGTTAGTCCTGATTCACTATTTGCAAGACCTTGGGCAATTATATGTGACTCTGAGGCTCAATAACTTCCCCTGTGAAATAAGGATAAAATAATACCTATTTACATGTTTTATGCAAGGAAAAAATGGAGAAAGCATATGAAAGCAACTGTAAACACTGAAAGTCTATACAAATGTGATGAATTGTTACTTTTATGCTATGTATCCAGTCTCATAACTCTGGTTCTTTCCTCACATAGGAAATCATAAATATGTATGACTTCTACTCAGAAATACCTGCACCTGCCTGAGACAGAATTCGGCTTACTCTGTATATGAACGGTAGCTGCCTTTTGGTTGTTCACTCCTCTTCCACTCCTCCCACCCACCCTACTTCATGATAACTAAGTTGCCATTACTACTTGCTTCTGTATATAAATAAGTGTCTTTCCTTATGCACAGCTTTCTTTCATATTTTTAAAAATTCCTACCTTCCCCCAAGATCCCAACTCAGGTGAGCTCACAAATCAGTAGCCATGGAAGCCCCACTCCAAAATGTTGCAGGATTCTTATTGGAGCTATGGTCAGTTCCCACAACACCCTAGCCCTAACTCAGCTATTTGACATAAATACCCCTGCCACAACCCTACTCAAGAACCAGTGAGAAACCTGGTGACTATAGCCTAACATGCCCCACAGCAGCAAGGTGAGAATGAGTTCACTGCCTCTGTCGGCAGAGGGACAGCCAGGCACTCCCAACATACCATCCCATGAATGCCTGACCTAAGCACTATTCCCTAAGAGAAGCTCTACTTTGTTTCCAAGTTTTCTGTCTAGAGCTTATTTGCCTGCCCCATTCTGTTCCCCCATCTTTGGTCTCCCTTATTGGTCCTTATAATACAATCCACTCTGAAATCCTATATCTTACCATCTTCAAAATTTCACCTCTATTTCCTCTTACATGAATGTAGCCAGTGCATCTTAGAAAATGCTCTAGATTAGCCTCATTCCCCCTTTGATTCTATGTCCAGTGATCAGATCCCTTCTCTGGGGGCTCTGTTTTTGCCCTGACTGTGTCCCATATTCTTCCTGACTTTCCTCTAGGGCTGCCTTCTTCTGGCTCACAGCCCTTCTCTCCCAGCAAGCCAAGCCACGTGACTGCAGTGTTTCCAACCTTTCCCCGGAAGCCAGCACTGACAGTTGCAGAGTAGGAGGAGGTGTGACTCACTCTTTTGAGGATTGGTTGCCACACATGTCAAAGCCCCAACACATTTTCATGCAACATTTTCATGCAAGAGACAAGGATAAGCTCTAGGACTCAGCCAACTCAAGTTATTTTTTCCTGAAATGTGATGCCAACTAACATCTGCCTCATTTGATTATCCTGATTTGCTTAAGGAACTATCTCGGGGTTAAGATCTTTATCTAGGGTGATATATTTTCACCTTGGTGTCTAAAACCTTAAGTGTAAAACACAGAATCACTACCTTCAGGTGATCCTCACAAAATGTCACAGGGTAGTAAGATAATGAAAGATCTGGCCCTCATAAAACCCAGATTAAAGCCCCAGATCTGTTGTGTAACGACTGTGGGACCTTGGGTGATCCCCTTAATTTTTCTAGCCTCACTAAAAAGAGAAAGAAATATTTTATAAGTTCATTACCAATAATCATTCCCAGCTCTAACATTCTTTTGTGTTTCTCACTGAAAATAGCAGTACGGTTTAACAAATGAGTATGGATAAATTTATTTTCATTTTAGGCCCAAATTACCCTTTTTTCTAATAAGTTACAGAATAATTGTTTTTCTTTTTCAGTTCTTTAAAATATAAAAAATTGAGTAATTCTCCATGGAGCCATGAATCATTCAATCAAGAAATAATTTATTAAGTGATAGTATCAGGAGCAGGACACAGGAGGGAGAACAAAACAAATATGGCCTCTGACTTCATAATATTTATAGTCTAGTGGGGAAACAGGGCCCTAGGAGGTAAACAAATAAGCAAAACAGGTTTTCTCTTTCATTTATCAATGTATCTGAAGCACCCTGCAGAATGCCTAACAGGGTATACAACAATAATCATTTTTGATGGGAAAATCATTGAATGAATGAATACAAGAAATTTGCATCATAGAAACTCCCGAGTTGTTCCAGGGCACAAAAATCACTGTTAAGGCAAAAGTGAACAATCTAGTTTCCACTGCCATTAACAAACACCCTTGTGAGAAATTGAACTCGGCACACAAACGCTTAAGATGAAAAGTGCCCTAACCTGATCATTATAAAATGAGCCTTTGGACAAGAAAAAAAATGGAAGAAAACATAGCAGGAAATGATGTCCAGGTGAATCACAACATCTTGAAAGGAAGAAAAGTAAAGACCTAAATTAGAAAATGTGTGCGTGAGTAGGAGTGAGTACCAGGGGAGGGAGTGAATGCATCTCACAGGTGTAAAAGCCATTTACATTGGTTATACCCCTCACAAGATTCAAATGATATGATACTCTAGGAAAGTATAGTCTCAACTGGTTTGCGTAAATGTAATCCATCATCTACAGCCCATAGGACTCTAGCCAACCACAGAGGTGTAAGTTAAAAAAAAAATTGGTGGACAAATGTTTACCTAAATTTATTTACTGAATTCATGCATACATTAGAGATGATATTTTGAAATTTGATTTCAAGGTCAAAGTTGTTTTAGGTCATTTATGTAGTGCATTTTCCATAACATTTGTAAACACATAATAATAAGATCCATTTTGGCACATTCTTGTGGTTTTCTGTCCAAAGAAGAGGCAAAGTCATTTTTGATAGCTCTTGGTATAAATCATGCATGGTCAGTGTAAATCAAATACATTTTATAAATGAGCATAATCAGTTATAATTTTTGCAGCAATGTGCTCATTTGAACAGGGACACAGAACATCTTCTGAGGTCTTAGGTTTATTGAAAAATGAGATGATTATTAAAACCATGAAAGAAATTTGATTTCCTTTATGAAAAGGTATATTTTCAAAGTCCCTATACACCCTCTAATCATATGCTCTTGAGAATATTCTAAGAATTTTATATCTAGGGCTCTTTACTTAAATCATCATCACACATTTTAATCTCATTGTGTCCATGGTACTGCTAGGTGCTAAGGTATTCAGGGAGAGTGAATAATATTCAAAACTAGGCCTCAAACTAGACCATTTATGGTCTGAAGATTTTACTGACTTATAATAGCCATTTGAATTCTCAGTACAGTTGACAATTTTAAAAAATCAAGAAATTGTAGGATAAAAGTGTATTTGATGAAAGGCCAGTCATTTCCAATAAGGCAACTCTCAGAGGATAGATGGAAATGTTTGACATTTGGTCTATGATCAAGTAATTGTAACTTATCCTGATACTTTCATTAGAAAATAAAGTCATTTGGTGTTTTCCTTCAGGACTGAGTTCCAGCTGAAACAGCTTCTCCTTAACTGCCACCACCACCACCATAGCTTTTCTACTAATAAATATTTATCAAACAGTTTATGTGAGCAAGGTGGATTGGTGAAAATAGCATGGGTTTTAAAACTGGGCAGATAAAAATAATAAAGAATTATTATGGGTCAAAAATTGTTCTAAGTGCTTTACCCAAATTAACACATATAATCCTCTCGACAAGTCTGTGAAATAAGGAAAATGATGCAAAAATTTACATACTTTGTCCTCATTGTATAATAAGAAGATTGAGATTCGGAGAAGTCAAATAACTTGCTCAAAATCAAAGGTGATATCAGAGATGATGGTAGAACTCGGATTTAAACCCAGATGTGACCAATTAAAATATTCAGGCTCTTAACCACTGAGGTTAAGATGAGGTAGGTTACCTGAAGGTATTTATATACTCAAATTTGATAAAGGAAACTGTGATCAACTTCTAATTCCTTTGTCTTTTATTTATTTGTTTGTTTGTTTTGAGGGAAGGTTGTGGAAAGAGCCATAGAACATAGAGAAAGAACTGAGTCCTTTTTCTCCCAGTTACAATGAGATATAATTATCAAAAAAAAAGTATGTATTCAAGTTACACAAGGGCTGTCATGTGTTACATAGCCAGCCATGTAATATGTTCTTGTTATATTAACAATGGCCGGATACTTTCTGGACAGCCCTCATACAAAGTGATATTTTGATATGTGTATACACTGTGAAATGATTACCACGATCAAGCTAATTAACATATCCATAACTATAGTCACTATGCTATACTTTAGATCAGAACTTATTCATTCTGCATGAACTTTTAACCCTTTAACCAACATCTCCCCATTGACCCTACCCTCTAGCCCCTGTAACCACCATTCTACTCTCTGTTTGACTTCAACTTTTTTAGATCCCAGATATAAGTGAGGTTCTGTAGTATTTGTTGTTCTGTCCCTGATTTATTTCACTTAGCATAATGTCTTCCAGCTTCTTCCACACTGTCACAAATGACAAGAGTTTCTTCTTTTTTAAAGCTAATATTTCATTTTGTGAGTATGTTTGTGTGTGTGTGTGTGTGTGTGTGGATAGATAGATAGATAGATATCTATCTCACATTTTCTTTATCCACTCATCTATCAGTGAACATTTAGGTTGTTTCCATATCTCGGCCATTATAAGTAATACTGCAGTGAGAATGGGAGTATAGATATCCCTTGGAAATACCGATTTCATTTCCTTTGGATTTATACCCAGAAGTGGGATTGTTGGATCAAATGTTTGTTCTATTTTTAATTTTTTGAGGAACCTCCATAATGTTATCCACAGTGGTTATACCAATATACATTGCCACCAACAGTGTATAAGAATCAAACAATGAGATTTGCTTGGAATGGGAAGATTTTCTAGACAGAAAAAAAGAATGTATGAAAGCCAAGGTATGAAACAACAGAGCATGTTTGAGAGACTATAAACAATTAAGAATGGATGGATTGCAATAAACTATCAGGAAATGAATTTTTAAAATTCCATTTACAACACCCAAAAGAATAAAATACTTATAAATACATTTAAGAAAAGAAGTACAAAATGTATACTATAACATTGCTAAAAGAAGTTAAAGAAGATCTAAATAACTGGAAAAAACATAGATGGATCAGAAGACTTCACATTTTTAAGATGGCAATACTCACCAAACTGATTTACAGATTTAAAGCATTCCCTATCAGAATCCTAGCTGATTTCTTTTCTTTTCTTTTCTTTTCTTTTTGAAAGAGTCTCACTCTGTCACCTGGGCTAGAGTGTAGTAGTGTGATCATAGCTCACCGTAACCTCAAACTCCTGGGTTCAAACAATCTTCCTACCTCAGCCTCCCAAGTAGCTGGAACTACAGGTGCATGCCACCATGCCCAGCTAATTTTTCTATTTTTAGTAGAGACAAGATCTCGCTCTTGCTCAGGCAGGTCTCGAACTCCTGATCCCAAGGGGTTCTTCCACCTCAGCCTCCTAGAGTGCTAGGATTACAGGTGCAAGACACTGTGCCCAGCCTCCCAGAGGGTTTTTTTAATAGAAATTGATAAATTGATTCCAAAATGCATATGAAATTGCAAGAGGTCCATAATAGCCAAAACTGTCTTTAAAAAGAAGAACGAACTAGGAGAATTCTCACTTCCCCATTTCAAAACTTACTACAAAGCAACTGTAATCAAGACAGTCTGGTATTGGCATAAGAACAGACATATACATCAACTGAATAGAATTGAGAGTACAGAAATAATCCCTTATATTTATGGCCAACTGATTTTCAACAATAGTGCCAAGACCATTTGATGAAGAAATAGTCCTTTCAACAAGCAGTGCTAAGACAATTGGAAAGCTACATACTAAAGGATGAAGTTGGACCCTTACCTCACACTATAAAAAAAAATTTACTCAAAATGAATCAAAGAACTAAATGTAAGAAATAAAACTATAAAACTCTTAGACAAAAACATAGGGGCAAATCATCATGACCTTGGATTTGACAACAGAGTCATAGATCTCACACCAAAAATATGAACAACAAAAGAAAAAATAGATAAAATTTACTTTGTAAAAATTTAAAAGTTTTGTGCTTCAAAGCACACCATCAAGAATGTGAAAAGGCAGCCAATAGAATGGGAGAAACTACAGCCAATTCTCATTATTCAGAGTAACTACGTTCTATAAAGTCACTGTAAATACTGACCTAGCAAATACTGAATCGTTTCCCCTAAAGGAAATACAGGATTAGGTTCCTGAGAGCATCTGGTCACAATATTTCTCTCAACCAATCAATACATAACCTTGTTTTATGTGTGTTTCTGTTTAAGACATCTTATTTAATATATATTGTTGATTCATTAACATTGAACTCATGGCCAATAGCACTATATCTCATTACTGAACTCCACAAGGCACATCATAGCCTCTTGGGCTTTGGAACACTTAAACAGCACTTTCACATTACACTTGAGAGCTATTTTAAACAGCAAAATGATCAATAAAAAACACAAAAATATGAAAAACATAACAAATATGCTGTAAAAAGAACACTTGTTTACAGTAAGAGTACTGAAATAAGAAGGCAGATCACTGACTTGTTCCACCTCAGCTAGGAAGGAATCGGATGTGCCAAAGTGCACATCTACATGTCCTCACATGACCATAAAAGCATCATAAGTATTGATTTGGGAGTTATAAATTTAGTGAGTAGGTAAATTTGCAAATATGGAATCCACAAATTATGAGAATTGATTGTATTTGCAAATCATATACCTGTTAAGAATGTATGGATCAGAATATATAAAGAATTCTTAGAACTCAATAATAAAAAGACAAAAAAAATTAAAAATGAGCAAAGAATTTGAATCAACATTTCTCTAAGGAAGATATTCAAATCGCCAATAAGGACATGAAAAGATGCTCAACATCATTAACCGCCAGGGAAATGAAAATCTAAATCACAATGAGATACCACTTCACACTCACTAGGATGGCCAGAATCAAAATATCAGATAACAACAGACAGTATAAAAAGATATAAATGGAAACAACAAAAAGTCAAAAAGTGGGGTGGGGGGATGGAGTTAAAGTGTAGAATTTCTTTTAGATTTCTCTTTGCTTGTTTGTTTGTAAGCAGAATCAAGTTGTTACATGTTTAAAAGAATTGGTTATAAAATGCTTTTGCAAGCGTCGTGGTAACCACAAGTCAAAAAACCTATGACAGATATACAAAAAATAAAAAGCAAGAAATTAAAACATGCTACAAGAGAAAATCACTTTTAACAAAAAAGACAGGAAGAAAGAGAAAAAGGAAGGAAGAAAAGACCACAAAACAACCAAAAATCAAATAACATGGCAGTAGTAAGTCCTTACCTAGCAATAATAACACTGAATGTGAATGGACTGAACTCTCCAATCAAAAGACATAGAGTGGCTGAATGGATTAAAAAAATAAGACCCAACTATATGTGGTCTACAAGAAACCCAGTTCACCTATAAAGATATGCACAGACTGAAAATAAAGGGATGTAAAAAGATGTTCTATGCAAATGGAAACCAAAAAAGACGCGAATACCTATACTTCTATCAGATAAAATAGATTTCAAGACAAAAACTCTAAAAACAGACAAAGGTCATTATATAATGATAAAGGGGTCAATTCAGCAAGAGGATATAACAATTTTAAATATAATATATATACATCCAACCCTGGAACACTCAGATATATATGGCAAATACTACCAGAACTAGAGAGATAGGCCATGCATAGCGGCTCAAGCCTGTAATCCTAGCACTCTGGGAAACCTAAGCAGGAGGATCGCTTGAGGTCAGGAGTTCGAGACCAGCCTGAGCAAGCGTGAGACTTTGTCTGTACAAAAAAATTGAAAAATTAGGCAGGTGTCGTGGCACATGACTGTAGTCCCAGCTACTCGGGAGCTGAGGCAGGAGGATTGTTTGAGATCAGGAGTTTTAGTTTGCAGTGAGCTAGGGTGATGCCACTGCATTCTAGCTGGGACAGCAGAGCAAGATTCTGTCTCAAAAAAAAAAAAAAAAGAGTAAGAGAGATAGATCCCAATAAAATCAACAAAAAAAAATTGGACTTAATCTGCACAGACCAAATGGGCCTAATAGATATTTACAGAACGCTTCATCCAACAGCTGCAGAATACATGTTCTTCTCTTCAGTTTATGGATCATTCTTAAGGATAGACAATATGCTAGGCAACAAAATAAATCTTAAAAAATTCAGAAAAATTAAAATTATATCAAGTATTTTCTCTGACCACAATGAAATAAAACTAGAAATCAATAGCAAGAAGAACACTGGAAACTATACAAACACATGAAAACTAAATAATATGTTCCTGAACGAACAGTGGGTCAATGAAAACATTAAGAAGAAAATTTAAAAATTTCTTAAAACAAATGAAAATGAGAATACAACACACCTAAACATATGGAATACAGCAAAAGCAGTACTAGAAAGTTTATAGGAATAAGCACCTTTACCAAAAAAGTAGAAAAGCTTCAAATAAACAACCTAATAATATATCTTAAAAAACTAGAAAAACAAGGGCAAACCAAACCCAAAATTAATAGAAGAAAAGAAATAATAAAGATCAGAGCTAAAATAAATGATATTAAAACAAAAAATACAAATAATCAATGAAACAAAAAGTTGTTTTTTTCAATAGATTAACAATGTTGACCCACTGTTAGCCTGATTAAAAAAACAAGAGAGAAGACCCAAATAAAATCAGAGATAAAAAAGGAGACATTACAACTGATACTGCAGAAATTCAAAAGATTATTAGAGACCACTATGGGCAGCTATACTCCAATAAATTGGAAAACCTAGAAGAAATGGATAAATTCTCAACACATACAACCTACCAAGGTTGAACCAGGAAGAAATCCAAAACCTGAATAAACGAACAAGTGAGGAGATAGAAGCTGTAATAAAAAGTCTCCCATCCAAGAAAAGCCCAGGACCTAATGGCTTCACTGCTGAGTTCCACCAAGCATTCAATGAAGCATTAATACCAATCCTACTTAAACTATTCCAAAAAATTGAGGAGGAGGGAATACTCCCAAACTCATTCTACAAGGCCTGTATCACCCTGATACCAAAACCAGACAAAGACACAGCAAAAAAAGAATCCTGTAAGCCAATATCTCTGATGAACGTAGATGCAAAAATCCTCAACAAAGTACTAGAAAATTGAATCCAACAACACATTAAAAAGATTATTCGTTATGATCAAGTGGGATTCATCCCAAGGATGGTTCAAGGTACGTTTCAAGGTAATCAACATTATACATCCCATCAACAGAACAAAGGACAAAAACTATATGATTATTGCGATTGATGCTGAAAAAGCATTTGATAAAATTCAACATTCCTTTGTGATAAAAACTCTCAAATCACTGGGTATAGAAGGAACATATCTCAGCACAATAAAACCCATACATGACAGACCCATTGCTAGTATCATACTGAATGGGGAAAAATTGAAAGTTTTTCTTCAAGGATCTGGAACAAGACAAGGATACCCACTTTCACCACTGTTATTCAACATAGTACTGAAAGTTCTAGCTAGAGCAATCAGACAAGAGAAAGAAATAAAGGGCATCCAAATTGGAAAAGATGAAATCGAATTATCCTTGTTTGCAGATGATATGATCTTATACCTGGAGAAACCTAAAGACTCCACAAAAAAATTATTAGAACTGATAAATAAATTCAGTAAAGCTGTAGGATACAAAATCGACACACAAAAATCATTACCATTTCTATATGCCAAAAGTAAACAGTCTGAAAAAAAAATCAAGAGAGTAATAACATTTACAATAGCTACAAGTAAAATAAAATACTTAGGAATAAACTTAACCAAAGAAATGAAAGATCTCTATAATAAAAACTATAAAACGCTGATGAAAGAAATTGAAGATGACACAAAAAGTGGAAAGATATTCCATACTCATGGATTGGAAGAATCAATATTGTTAAAATGTCCATACTACCCAAAGCAATCTACTGATTCAATGCATTTGCTATCAAAATACCAATAACATTATTCACAGAAATAGAAAAAATAATCCTAAAATTTATGTAAAACCACAAAAGACCTAGAATATCTAAAAGCCATCCTGAGCAAAAAGAACAAAACTGAAGTAATCATATTACATGACTTCAAATTATACTACAAAGCTATAGTAATCAAAACAGCATAGTACTGGCATAAAAACAGACACATAGACCAATGGAAAAGAATAGAGAACCAGGAATAAACCCATACATCTATAGTAAACTTATCTTTGACAAAGTTGCCAAGAACCTACATTGGGGAAAGGACAGTCTCTTTAATAAACGGTACTGGGAAAACTGGATATCCATATGCAGAAGAATGAAATTAGACCCTTATTTCTTGCCATATACAAAAAGCAAATCAAATGGATTCAAGACTTAAATCTAAGAACTAAAACTATGAAACTACTAAAAGAAAACATTGAGGAAATGCTTCAGGATATTGGTCTGTGAAAGAACTTCTTAAGTAATACCCCCAAAACACAGGCAACAAAAGCAAAACTGGACAAATGGGATCACATCAAGCTAAAAAGCTTCTGCACAACAAAGGAAACAATCAACAAAGTGAAGAGACAACCCACAGAGTGGAAGAAAATATTTGCAAACTACCCATCTGACAAGGGATTTATAACTGGAATATGTAAGGAGCTCCAATAACTCAATAGGAAAAAATCAAATAATCTAATTTAAAAATGGGCAAAGATCTGAATAGACATTTCTTAAAAGAAGACATACAAATTGCCAACAGGTATATAAAAAATGCTCAACATCATCAGTCATCAGAGAAATGCAAATCAAAACCACAATGGGATATCCTCTCACACCAGTTAAAATGGCTTTTATCAAAAACACAGGCAATAACGAATGTTGGCAAGGATGTGGAGAAAGGGGTACCCTCATCCACTGTCGGTGAGAATGTAAATTAGTGCAACCACTATGGAGAACAGCATGGAGTTTTAGTTCCTCAAAAAACTAAAACAGAACTACCAAATGACCCAGCAATCCCATTGCCAGGTATATATACAAAAGAAAGGCAGTCAGTATACCAAAAAGGTATCTGGACCCCCGTGTTTACTGCAGCACTATTCAAAATAGCCAAGAGCTGTAATCAACCTAAGTGTCCATCGGTGGTTGAATGGATAAAGAAATATTGATACATGTATGCAATGGAGTATTACATAGCCATAAAAAGAATGAAACCCTGCCACTTACAACAATATGGATAGAACTGGAGAACATTATGTGAAATAAACCAAGCACTTCTCACTCATGTGGGAGCTAAATATTAAAACAGTTGATCTCATGGAGACAAAGAGTAGAATGATGCTTACCAGAAGCAGGGTAGGGTAGATGGCAGCGGGGATAAAGTGGGGATGGTTAATGGTACAAAAATGTATACAGTTAGTTAGATAGCATGAACAATATTTGATAGCATAACAAAGTGACTATAATCAACAATAAGTTAGAGTGTACTTTAAAATAACTAAGCATGGAATTAGAATGTTCCTAACACAAAGAAACGATAAAGGCTTGAGGAATGATAAAGGCTTGAAGATACCCAATCACCCTGATTTGATTAATACACATTGTATGCCTGTAACAAAACATCACATATATTCTATAAATATATACAATTATTATATACCCATAATAATTAAAAATTTAAAAATGTTTTAAAAATCAGATAATGACAAGTATCAAGGATATAGAGAAATTGTAAGCTTCATACACTGCTGGTGGGAATGTAAAATGGTGCAATACTTTAGAAAACAGTCTGGCAGGTCCTCAAACAATTAAACATAGTTACCATATGACCCAGCAATTCCACTTCTATGTATATACTCAAGCTAAATAAAAACATATGTTCATACAGAAAAAATTTTTATAGCAGAATTATTTCTGATAACCGAAAGGTGGGGAAAACCCAAATGGGCATCAACTGATGAATAGATAAACAAAATGCAGTATGCCCAGACGATGAAATATTATTTGGCCATCTAAAGTACTGATACATGCTGAAATATAAATAAACCTTGAAAGCATTATGCTAAGTGAAAAGAAACAATCAAAAAAGTCCACATATTATATAATTTCATTCATATGTAAGTCTAGAACAGGGAGATCTACAGAGATAGAAAGTAGATTAGTGGTTGCTTAGGGCTGGGACAGAGGGGGATGATGAGATTAGAGGGTGATAGCTAAAGGGTGTGGGATTTTTTGAGGTGATGAATGTTCTAAAATTGACTGGTGATGGTTTTACATATCTGGGAATATACTAAAACTATTAAATTATATACCTTAAATGGATGAATGGTATAGTATGTGAATTATATCTCAATAATTTTTTTTTTTAAGCAATGGGGTTCTCACTTTGTCACCCAGGCTGGAGTGTAACAGTGGCATGATCATAGCTAACTGCAGCCTGGAACTCCTGGGCTCAAGCAATCCTCACTCCTCAGCCTCCCAAGTAGCCCACCCGGCTAATATTTTTATTGAAACAGTCTTGCTGTGTTACCCAGGCTGGTCTCTAATATAGCCTCAAGTTATCTTCCCACCCTGGCCTCACAGAGTGCTGAGATTACAGGCATGAGCCACCACACCTGGCCCAATAAATCTATTTTAAAAAAATGGATAAAGCACAGAATTTAATGATGGTCACTCTGAGATAATGACTTAGAATCAATGTAGACATATCATGAGGCAAGAGCAGGCAAAGGACAAGCCCCCTAAAATCATATTTCTCTCCATATGAAGTTACCTCACCCATCTTTTCTCTGGCTAACTCACATAAAAGGAAGTTTTCTGCTTACAACACTTGCCTAGGAGATACCAACAGTGAATGTCACGTGTCATCGCAACTGGTTCACGGAACTGAAGCTGATAAATGACCGTGAACTCTGAATGTCTCTGGAATGTCAGACCCATCCAGACTAATGAAATATTCTTTCCTGATCAATGAATAATAACAAGACTTAATCTTACTCAGCCACATACAGACGAAAGCACTATTCTATCCCACCGACCCAGGGTGCTAGTTTTCAATTTTAATCAACACAACCACCATGATATCACCTTTGTAACACTTTTCCCCCATTGTGTCCACTCAGTGGATTTCCTGACTGGTGTGTGTTCGCTGCCTGACAGACAAATGCACTCAGCTTTCTATCTTACTGGTCCTTTGATGTTTGTTTTATTCTTTATTTATCTTTATTACCTTTATTACCTTATCTACCTTTATTTACCCTCTCACTTCTTAACACATTTTCCTCTTTTATTAAAGTTTCATTCTCTCTTTCCCTCCTACCTATACCCCATTCCCAGATTTTCCAAACAAGGGATCTCAGGACTGCTACCAGCATGAACCATAGTTTTCTTCTTTTCACTTTAAAAGAGTCTGCGTTCACCACCGTCACCCACTTAGCCCTATTCACATCCATCCCATGGCTGGAATGTCCTTCTCCCTCTCCTTGCCACCTTCACCAGTTGAAATCCACCTGGTCCTTTTAGACCACTTTACATCGCCTGACAAAGTTTTGCCTCACAAAGAAGTCTTTCCAAATGGCCTCAGCAAAAAGTGATCCTTGTTTCTCTGAAGTCCTGAAATCTTTGCAAATAATTTTCTCCTGTGATTTGTCACTTTGTATCTGAGGTTTCAGCTATCCATATTATTCCATTAATTTTCCTATAAGACAGCAAGCTCTTTGAGAGCCAGGGTATTTATAAGCACAAGGTACATCATATACAGCCATTCCAGAGAAAACAGTGGCTAAGTCTGGACCTTGGGCTTTGACCTTTGAGGTCTTCTACTTTTTGCAAAATTTTTCTAGGTATTCCTTATACTATAAAAATAACTGATCTATCTGTAATGCTTTAAATTTAAAGACATCTTTCAATGTAGATTCTCATTGAGCTCTCAGAAGAATTCTGAGAGGTAAGTATTTTAATTAGCTCAGTTTTACAGATAAAACAAATTAGAAAGCTAAGGGGCCTGATGAATGTCAAACAATGGGAGTTGATCCAGTTTGCAAATCCCAGTGACAGCTTTTTACTGATGGTGTCATCAATAAAAACAAAGAGTGTTCTACTGGACAACTTCCTACAGTGGTAGGCAAAGCCATGTGGTCAGTATTTCTGCTTCACCATGCTCCAGAATTAGACAATATTATAGCCTCTAGCATCTTGTATTTCCTTATCTGTAACAAGCCACCCAATGATAGTATGAAATCTTGTTGTTTGAGACCAGCTCACCTTTCCTCTAGTTGACATTTAGGATCTACATAGCTCTAGTGATTTCTCTGATGTGTTGATGCTCGATCCCATCTCTGTGACACAGGATGATGCTGAGAATTCACAAAGAAGACACAGGGAGCAACCTCCCAGAACAAACATCTCTATTTCAGGAGCAACGGTCTTAGTGCCAGGCAGACCCTCATTAATAATCCCCATCCTATAATGATGAGTAGAGACAAACTAGGAAGATATTGCAAAACACTGCAATGACTGAACAGGTCCAAACAGTGCTCTGTATTAGAAAGAGAAGATTTGATTCTTGTTCTGGGTCCCTTCAACTATTCCTGTCTGTCCTACAGGTTGCAGATCAACAGGAAATCCCTTTTTCACATATGGGTAAACAGAAGTACATGAGTTAATTTCCAAAAAAATTCACAGAGAATAAGATTTACCAGATTATCCAAAGATTGTATATATTATACATGGTACATTTAGACTCCTCGTTTAATTTGTGACAAAAAGGTTTTTAAATAAAAATTTTCACACATATAGAAAGAAAAAATGCTGTTGTTCCTTCTGGGATTTATTTTTTAATTATTTAATTTACTAAACAATGAAATGCCCTAATGTTTTAAGCCAAACACTCTTCTTTGGCTTCCAACTGTTTTCTGAAATAACTTTTTCCTTGTTAATTTCCAAATCTTGGCTGCATCCCCTGCTAATTTCAAACATATGTCATATACGAAATATGTTATTTTTTTGAACCTAATTTTGGCAAGAGGGGAATTTGGAACTGGCACAGAGAGATTTGGGGGCAAACAAACAGGACAGGTTGAATCTGCCACAACTCAATAATAATTTTATCTTTTTCTTCTCTCTCCAGGTCCACAAGGCAAGGACAATAACAAGTGTGCGTGGGCTCTGATAGAAATTTCAATATGAGGAAAAATGTACCCTGAAGTTTTATATCTTATTCTGTAACTTGTTTTCTAAAAAGAATCAAAAATACTAATAATTTTTGTGAGATACAAGGTGTGAAGTGAACGTAAGACCCTGATAACTATAGTTATACAACCCTGATATTATCACTCTACTTCCCTGAGACTTACAGTCAAATGAACTGGTAAAACAATGTAAAAAGTTCTTTTTAACCTTCAAAAGAGTCTCTATATTGATAGAATTTGGGAAATACTGGTCATTTCTAATCGTATAAAATCTGTTTTCTTTAGATTCTATAAAACTCATTTTGTGAAGAACTAAGTACTTAATACATAAAAAGGATGTGAATTCATTGCAGCTGTCTAGATCAATCCATGGGGACCAAGACATACCCTAAGGCACAAATGTTTGTCTTCTTAGAAACATTCAGACTCATGGTGCAGGTAAGCGGGAAGAACAGCTAATGTAATGAAAAGAACCTGGTCTGGAGGTGTAAATCAGGGTCCCAGTCCCAATTCCATCCTTTCCTAAAATAGTGTACTGACTACAAAAATGCACATAATTGTTTACTCTTCCCTATCTCTGCAACCTTTTGAATATTATTTTGTAGTTCATTCCATCAAGAGATAAAATTTATTTCACCAACCCTTGCAACCTGCTTATCCAATACAATGCAAAGGAAGTGACATTTTGTCAGTTTCAATCCTAGGCCTCATGAGGCATGATGCATCTTCTGTGCTCACTTGTACTCTCTTATGCACTCTCTCTCTCTCTCCTCCCCTCTCCCCTTCCCTTCACCACATCCACATATCTGGGTTAGCCTACTGGAGGATAAGACATAGGGAATAGAAGTCAGTCAGTGCAGTGTCCCAGATAAGGTTCCAGTCAAATGAGCTTACAGCCCAGATTAGCAAAATCACCCAGCCAGTACACAGCTGACCATAGACACATGAGTGAGCCTTGCCGTGCCTAGTCCAAGTCAGCAGAAACCACCCAGTTGAGTTGTAAACTCAACTCTTTTAAACTCCTAGTTACTGTTCTAAGCTTATAAGTTGTTTTTCTGTTTAAAAAACAGCAATAGCTAACTGATACCTCTAAGGTAGGTCATATATAAATAAGTACAGATGCTCCTTGACTTAAAATGGGTTTATATCCCAATAAACCCATCATGAGTTGAAAAGATCTTAAGTTGAAAATGCATTTAATACAACTGACCTATCAAACACCATACCCTAGCCTAGGCTACCTTAAGCATGCTCAGAACATTTACATTAACCTACAGTTGGGAAAAATCACCTAACACAAAGCCTATTTTATAATAAAGTGTTGAATATCTCATGTAATTTATTTAACACTATACTGAAAATAAAATACAGAATAATAATATGGGTACTCAAAGTACAGTTTCTGCTGAATGCTATCACTTTCTCACTGTTGTAAAATCAAAAAATCTTAAGTCAAACCATCATAAATTGACTCATAATGGGTTTATTGGTGGGATGTAACTCATCGTAAGTTGAAGGGCATGATATATTTTTAGGAACTCTATCTACGTAAGTTACTACTAATAAGCAAATCTAAGTTTTAGGAAAGGATTAAAATAAAGATCTACAAATAGTTCATTGCTTAGAAAGATATACATGTTTCATCTATCAGAATTAAATGTTAAATTTAGGCCCAAATGCAAGAACTGGCTCAGTTACAACTTAGCAGATGGCACCTATTCAAACACAAGGGAGGAGTTTGATTCACAGATTTGAAAAAAAGTTTAAAAACTCAAACAATAAAATTACTTCCGTATGTCATTGATTTTTAAATGAAGAGATTATTTTAGCAACTTAATTGTTCAATTCAGTTTTTAAAAACTTGCTTCCACTTAGACTTACTTTTAAATTTCCCTGAAGACTAGCTTAGCTTACAGGAGATTCCAGTTTTAAATGGCATCTGGCTGGCTGCCGCTCCCTTCTCTTTAAATACCTATAAGAACCCAGAAAAAGAGATTAAAAAAAGCAATGCTAAAAACTAACAATTGTCTAAATCTGGAAGGAATTTCCTTGAAGTATTAAACCAGTGGAGCTGAACTGAGCAAAGCAGTGGCTGATCCATGCATCACTCTGAAGATGAGGATGGCCTACCCGAAGGCGAGAACATCTTCCTTCTCACATATTCTCTGTCGCTTCAGCTTGGAAAAGCATCGCTTCTAGCCTTTGGGCTAAGATCAAGTGTGGCTTAGAGAAATATTCTTATATCCACCCAGAAAAAATAGTTACTCCTCAACTGAGTGGACGGTGATATGAAACAGTCATAATACTTAATGCCTCTCCTCTTCTGACTCTCCAACATCTTTTTACATCCTGTAATTCCACAAAAATAAGAGGACAAAGCAGAGAAAGAATACAAGGGTATTAGAAGCCATATATTACATCCTAGGTGGAGTGATTCATAAAGTTATATGGTAGGAAGAAGAGACTAGAAGAGCCTTTTAAAAGTTTGTTTTAGGAAACTAATGTATACTCCATCAACTCAGACTGCCAAAAAATCAGACTTGGGGTTAAGAAGTGACACTATCATGGTTTAGCCAGAAGAATCAACTTGGCAAATGCCTACTATGAGAGGGAGTTGCCAGATACAGATATTAGACACTGGAATTTATGCTGGGAACTAAGCACATCTACCGACGTTTCAACTAGGAATGGGCTCAATCAGCTCCCAAGCAGACAATAAAAGAGACGATCTTCACATGTACCATGTTGGCAAATACTAGATCAAAGACAGCTATAGCTTTCAAGAAGGTATAAAAAAAAGTAATTATCAAAATAGAGCCAGTGGGCTTCACTTCTGGGAACATAGAGTAGCTATAGTTTTCCCTATTCTTCCTGCTAAGTACAACTAAAAACCCTGGATGTTTTATATTAAACAAATATAATAGGATACTCAAAGATGGAGAAAAGAAGGCAGACTGGCTAGAGACCTCAGAACCCAAAGAAAGATGTGGTAGTGGTGAGTTCCCTTGGTTTTCCTATTGCCTCATATATTCCAAATTTGGAGCTGCAAAATCTGAAAATCAGAAAATGCCAAAGGGTGTAGAGAAAGGAAAGGAAAGAAAAGAAAAGACAAGAAAGAAAGGAAAAGAAAGGACAAGAAAAGAAAAGAAACCCCAACAAAACCTACTGTCTCTAGCTAAAGGACCAGTAAAAAAGTAGCCTTGTAAGACAGAAAACTTTTACATGATAACAGCTTTACTACAGCCAAACACAACATGCCAAGAAGCAGAAAGAACTCAAATTAAATGAAAACAAAAAAATCCCAATAAATAGTGACAATGAGATGACAAACATGTTAGGATTATTTGACAAAAATTTGAAAAAGCCAATATAAAAATTCTTCAATAGGTAATTACAAATGAACTTGAAACAAATTTTCAAAAAATGAGTCTCAGCAAAGAAACTGAAAATCTCAGCAAAGATATAGAAGATATAAAAAAGAATTAAGTAGAAATATTAGAACTGAAAAATATAGTAGCCAAAATAAAAAGCTCAATGTATGGTTTCAACATTAGAAAGTAGGTGATGGAGGAAAGAATCAGTGAACTGGAAAATAGTACAATAGAAATTACCCAATCTAAAGAACAGATAAAATAGATTTTTAAAAAAAATGAACAGAACCTCAGGGATTTGTGGAACTATAAAAATAGATCTAATATTTGCATGATAAAAGCCCCAAAGGAGAGAAGGAAGATGATGAGGCTGAAAAAGCATTTAGGGAAATAATAGGTAAAACTTCCCAAATTTGGTAAAAGACAAATTTACAAAATCAAGAGGATAAGTGAAACTCAAACAGGGCAAATCAAAAGAAATCCAGATCAAGACAAAGTATGGTTAAACTTTTGAAAACTAAAGACAAAGAAAAAATATTCAAAGAAGCTAATGAAATGACACCTTACCTTTAGAGGAAAAGCAATTCAAAGACAGTTGATTCCTCACAGAAACCATGGAGACCAGACAGAAATGGCACAACATTATTCGAATGTTGAAATAAAAGTTCGGAAACCCAAATCTTAAATTCAGTGAAAATATCTTTCACTGAATGAAAGGAAAAGCAATACATTCTCAGATAAAGGAAAACTAAGAGAATTTGTTGCCAGCAGATCTGTCCTTTAAAAAAATGGCTAAAGAAAGTTCTCTAAACAGAAATAAAATGATAAAATTAGGAATCATGGAATATTGGGAAGGAAGAAAGAAAACATTAAGCAAAATATAGGTAAATATAATTGACTTTCCTCCTCTTGAGTCTTCCAAACTATATTTGATAGTTGAAGCAATATTTGTAACATTGTCTGATGTAGCAAGAATATAAAATAACATCCAGTACAATTATTAGGTGCCAGAAATTAATTGCTTTACATATGCTTTACATATATTAACTCATTTAGTCCATAGAGCAACTCAATGATATAGATGCTATCATTATCTTCATTTACAGGTAAGGTAAGGAGAATTCAAGTAACTTACATAAGGGCAGGAGTTGGGGTTTGCACATAAGCAAATTAGTTCCAGAGACTATAGCCTTAACATATACAACCTCTTCCATAATTAGTACATGGAATAATTATTTACCTAACACACACACACACACACACACACACACACACACACACACACACATGAATTCTCATTGTTTAA
>NW_012139080.1:2649511-2659095 GCF_000956105.1 Propithecus coquereli | reverse complement strand
ATATTTATTTAAAAGAATCTTTATATGTTCCTGTCTTTTTAACCATTAATTTCTTTTCTAAGACTGTATCTTAATGAAATAGCCAAGGTCTAGATAAATATTTATGGTAAAAACTACTCTTCATCATGTTGTAATTTAAACTATTTTAAAGGTAAATTAATATGACTTACTATTAATGGCCATTATAAATAATGTTTTTGAAGAATGTTAGATGGTTTAAGGTTAGATTCAAGATAAAAAGCTAAAGGAAAAAATAAGAATTCAAAACTGCATGCAGTGCATGATTCCACTGTGTTACATATGCACACACCATACTCGTACGCTAGAAGGAAATGCACTGAAATATTAACCATGCTCTTTTAGAGAGTTGGGATTATGGATAATTTTTGTTTTCTTTTTAGACCACTAAAATTTAATCTCCATGAGAGGAAAAAATATATCTGTCTTATTCACCGCTATATTTTGAGCATGACTCATACATACTAGGTGCTAAATATCTTAATGAATTTTTATTTTCTCCTTGCCTAAAATAAGTATTTTAAGAGGAAAAATTCAATCAGTATTAGAAAGTGTGTGTGTGTGTGTATAAAATCTATACTTGAGTAAATTTTATCCACTGATTTGTAAATGGGCTAATTTCTGTATATGAGAATTTATATTATATACCATATAATTCTAACCCAAAAGATTTTGCTCCCAATCTCAAGCCTATGCACCTAGAACATCAAACTTTTATTAATTATTTCCCTTGCTCAGCAAAGGATATTTGGGAAGTGTGTCTATTTCCAGAATCTTTTTGACTTCACACTTTCCCCATTACTCTCAATTTCCACACCAAAAAATACAGTTAGATAGGCAGATAGATAATACAACTCAGGGGAATAAGCTTGGGAATTTATTAATGAATTGTTTTCATAGAGATAAGGATTTTTTGTTTCATAAACATATAAAGTATATTTGAAATGAAATTCTAAGAGATTATCAGGTTATATAAAAACAGGAGATTCCCAATCAAAATTTCATTCAGTGATAACACATGGCACATTGTGATCTTCCAGGAGAAACTGACACCCAAAGAACAGATGTTGATGAAACTCTTCGAGTTCAATGGTGGAGGCCAGACTAATTTAAGCAAAAGATATTTAATAATTTACTGAATCAGAAAGCCATGGATACACACAGCTTCTAGCACAGTGAGATCAATGGGCTCAAACCATATTATCAGGGCTCTCGTTCTCTCTCCACTTCATGATTCTTAGTCTACCTAGCTACATTCTACACACAGGCCATCACCACACGATAGTCAAGATGGCCACCAGAAAGCAAGTCACATCTTTTCAGCATAATATCCCCAGCCTAACATTTCCAGAAATAGAATTTCCCTCTCCATGTCCACATGGAATACTCTGCTCAATACTATGGAATAGTCTGCTTAGCCCTCACCCAAAGTTGATCAAACTCAAGATTAAGGGCACAGTCCTCCAGACTACCAAGTCTGCCCAAGACTTCTGACACCAACTGCAATGAGTTAGCCAAAGTACAAAGTCAGAAGGAACAGTTCCCACAAGACTGCCCTCACTTCAGACATCAGCCACTACTTCAGGGTTCCCCAGGGCAACCCTCACTTCAGACCATCTGGCTACAAATTTAGGGGTCCCTATCTATGATCACTCAGGTTCAAAAAATTGTTAGAATGACACACAGGACTCAGGAAAGCATTATACTTATAATTACAGTTTAATTATAGCAAAAGGAGACAAATTAGAGCCAAGCAACAGAAAAGACACATACAGTGAAGTCTGGGAAGGTGTCAGATGTGAAGCTTCCATCATCCCTAGTGATGCATTACCCTACCAGCATTAATATATGACAATACTCAGAAAGCATTGTCAGCTAAAGAAGCTCACCCAAACTTCCAAGTCCTTAGTTTTCATTGGGATTTCATGATATAGGCATGATTGATTGAACAATTACTTATATGGTTTAAGATCATTCCCAGCCCCCATACTTGCCAGATGTCAGTCTGACATCACATGGTCTAAGAGATCCACCATGAGTAACCTTGTTAACATAGACTACCAGGTGTGGTCCAAGGAACGCCTCCCACCCCCTGCCATGAATAACAAAGAAAATCCTAACAGGAAATTCCAAGTGTTTAGAGATTACCTCCCAGGAACTGGGTTAAAAGACTAAATGCTTTATTACACAGCCCTAGGCCCAACCCTAAAAGAATCCATCACTAAGGTTTAGTAAATGAAAAAATCTGATTGGCCAAACTGGATTATGCTTATATCCCGGGGGTGGGAGTACAGAGTGCTAGACAAGAAGTTCCCAAAAGGAACCATAAGAGAGCTAGGACAATGTATATATGGGGGGCAGACATAACCTTTAACCACAGTTTTCTATTACAATTGGTCACAAATATTACCTCATTATCTAATAATATTCATACTTTAAAAATGAATGGGAGTCTTAGGGGAGGTAGGAAGAAATGATTCTAAAAACTCCATGATTAGAAACTAATCAAAGAGAAACCCTTCTATGTAAAACATTAAACATGCGTATAAGAAAGCTATTTGGAGGGTATGGTTTCAATAAATAATTTGTCTGTAGTGTGAACTTTAATATCAGGAATACATTTTTCCTTTTCTTCTTTTCTTTGAACTGTAATACCTAACAAATATAACTGCTTATGTCAAAGATAAACATCATTCTAAAACCTCAGTTTTCTTATTTTTAAAATGAGATTATTATCTACCATATAGGATTATTAAGACAATTGAAGAAAATGTAAAGTGTCAATAACATCTGGCATCTAATAGATAGCATCAAACTGATATCTGTTATTGCTGCTGCTGCTGTTCCAGATAAAAAGCCACATGGAAAGCAAGATAACCAAATCTGCATGAGCACCACTTGGGAAAAGCAAAACTCGAAGAATCCCTTTTTAGTGCTTCAGAATGAGAGAGCAGTGCAAAAAGGAAAGAGATTTCACTTAGGAAACAAATGCCCTGACTTCATGCTTCCTTTCCGCCACTTTATGTGCTGAGCAACCATGGGCAAGTCATTTTACCTCTCTGGGCCCCAACTATTTCACCCGTAAAGTGGGAATAATGATGCTTTTTTTACAGTCTTACTAGATTCTTCATGTGACTTGTTGAGAAGATATATAAAATAAGTGGCATTAGTAGTTTTATGACTATATTTTACTTTGTCCCTACAAAGAAATGTTATACAATTAGGTAAAATGTGTAAATGTTAATCATAATTATTGTGTTGAGATAAAAGCTATTGTCTTTATTAATCCACAAACATGAGATGCACCTGCACTATGGTAATCTTAAATAAGTATAAAATGCTAAAGGTATATCTAGTAATATATATTGTGTCAAGGGTTATAATTTATGACTATGATAAAGGAAAAGATAGATGGCTATAAACTTATATATTTAGCAGTATTAATGGCAGAACTAACCAGTGTCAACCCTTTCAACTGGAATATTGACACAAGCACAGTATGATAGAATTAAAAATACTATCTTCAGAATACTCAAGATCCAAGTTCCTTGGTAACAAATTTCTCAAGTCACATAAGGTATATTTAGTGCTGTTATATTAAGGGTCCTATGGTTTAAAAAGTCACTTTTAACGTGAAAGTGTTATTCTAATTCATGACCAAAGAATAACCTAGGCCCTGAAAACAGCTTCCTCGTTAATAATAAGCATCTTCCCTTTTCCAAATGACAATGTCAAAGGGCCAAGCTGAGATAAGTTTCCATGTCATCTGATCATCACGGTACTTCAAAAGACACTGCTTCAAAGCCAGACTCCCAGCCTAGACATTTTCGAGCCGTCTTTGACTCCTCCATCCCCTCAAGCCCTCCCATTCAATCAGTTATTAAGTCTCCTGGGTCTTTCCTTAAACTGTCCCTCACATTTGTTCCTTTATCTCCATTTGCTCTTCCACCATCACAGTCCAACTCATCACCTCTGGCCAAAACTCCATTGTCTCCTGCAGTTTTTTCTCCCTTCAGTCCAACCTATATATCCCTACCCATTTATCTCCCTAAAATACTACTTACATTCTGCCACATCCTTGCCCAGGAGGCTACAATCCAATCAACCCTTTGATTCCCACTGGAGGAGATTTTAAAAAGCACAGAGCATGAACACCTGGCTCCCTTGCCTGGGTCTGGACATACTCTGAGGTGTCATTTATTCTTCAGAACTCCCTGGCAGGATCAGGCTGAGACTGAGACTTTGCGTAAAAACACACACCCCCTTGCTCAGCTGCTTCCCTTTCCCTTCACTTCCTTATTCATTTCTTCTAGAAGTACTTACTTAAGAAATCACTTGCTCACAAATGCTCATCACAACATCTGCTATGGAGAATCCAACCTAAGACAATACCTTTATCAAAACAGTTCATGACTTTGGTTTCACCATGTTTTCTGCATTTATCCGTCATCCACCAGGAGAACTAGTTTTCTCATCCACTATGCTTATTCCACACTATTCTTTAAGCCTGCTGTTTCCCCCCACCCACCCAAGATGCCCCTTCCTTGTCTCTGAGACATCAATACCTCCTACTTTTCAAAACCAAGCTCTAGATATCCCTCCACCCCATGCATAGCCCACGGCCTTACCAAATACACGTGAGTTGCGCCATGAATTACCCACCATCAAACTTACCCTGACAAGCCTAGCACACATAATGCTGTCTCCTCTAACTTCTGTATTTAATGTCAAATCCACACTGATTCATTGATTCATTCAACAAATGTTTGTGTGATTACTATGTACCAGAAACTATAGTTATCATGGGGAATGAAATGACAAGTGAGGATATTTCTGCCCTCATGAAGCTTACAATCAAGTTAAGGGTACAGGCATAAGCAAATAATTACACAAATAAATGTTCCTTTATAACAATGAAAACCCAAGGAGAGCCATGTGGTGTTGAGAGAAACATAAAAGTAGCCCATGTCCTTATCTAAGACTTCTCTAAATAAATAACATAGAAATGATGACCTAAAATTACTGTTTGGGTCCTATTTTCTGTGCTAGGGTTTCTTCTTGAACCTCACCCTCCCCCCCAGAACTTGTATCCAAACTTTGTATGACTGTATATTATTCTTTTAATTGATTTTCAAAGGGTCCATGACCCCAAATTTGGTACAATGCCAACCCTGTAAATAAACAATGCCTTGTTTATTAATTGTTTCCTACATTTGTCTTTTTTGTAGGTTCCTGTTTATGGAAATGTTAGCATTTTTCTTTGGTATCTGATATCATTTAGTATGATTTAGACATATGCTCATCACTTAACAAATATTTATTTTCCTCTCTATTTTCAGCCTCTTTCCACAGAACTCAGACTCTCAAAAACAAATAAGAAAAGTGTCCTTATTTTCTTTATTGACTAAGAGCTTATTTTGAGTAGTTGTGGGTGGGGTGAAAATGATTATCTTGGTTTTGTTCCGGTACCAAGAAAACAAGAGCAGCAAAACAGGATTTGCATGTTAAAACCTGCTTGTGTTAGGCTAGTGCCAAACAACCCTCACTACATCCTTTCTGAGTTCTGCTTCTTCAGGGAGTTAACACTTTCATTCTGGGAACCCCCTGATGTTTTCCCCATCACCAAACCCTAAATGCCGTAAAAGGACTTTATCAGGTAAAAGCAGAAAACATTCATTTCATACACAAAAAGATGAAAGCTGATTACTTAATCAATTATACTGATCAATGTAAAAGAAAAACACAATGAAAATTAAAATTTCACTTCAAATGCCAATGGAAAATATTTGTGACTATACATACACTGAAAATGAATGTTATATATGTATAGACTAAAAAATAAATATGCATTTATATAACTAGACATAAATATGCTTGCAAAATTAAAATTTCACTTCAAATGCCAATGGAAAATATTTGTGACTATATATACACTGAAAATGAATGTTATATATGTATAGACTAAAAAATAAATATGCATTTATATAACTAGACATAAATATGCTTGCAATATGTATATTTATAAATGCATTTATGTTGTTATGTATAGATAAATGTATAGATAAGCTACAATTTCTAATTCACATTAATAAATATGTGAACAGAAATTAATAAAATAATAAGATTGTGCTAGATTCTAATATATTTCTAAAGCATTGTTAAAAATGTAACAATTTCAACAGCTTTTACCTGAATCTCAGGTCTTAAGATACACTGAAGTGAAATAATTGTATAAAACGTGGAAAACATGAACCACAGAAAAATATTAAAACAATGCAATACAATAATTAAATTGGATAATCAAAGGACAAACAAGGGCTGGGCACCATGGCTCATGCCTGTAATCTTAGTACTCTGGGAGGCCAAGGCAGGAGAATCACTTGAGGTCAGGAGTTCGAGACCAGCCTGAGCAAGAGCAAGACACACCCCCAACCCCGTCTCTATTAAAAATAGAAAAATTAGCCAGGCATTGTGGCACACACCTGTTGTCCCAGCTACTTGGGAGGCTGAGGCAGGAGGATTGCTTGAGCCCAGGAGTTTGAGGTTGTTGTGAGCTAGACTGACTCCGCGGCACTCTACTCAGGGCAACATTGTAACAGAGTGAGACTCTGTATCCCAAAAAAAAAGGACAAACAAGGCTTTAAGTTTATGGTACACACCTATCAAAGATCTAAAGAGAGAAAATGGCTTGTATAACTCCATAGTCTCATTTTATGCTTTTCTTAAACTTCAAGCCCAATGAGTCTCAAAGACAAGTTGTTACTGGAATATCCTGAACAGATGACACCATGTACGAACATCAATATTTTAACAGACTGCCACTCTTGAGTGAGCCAGGGAACAAATGTCAGATTTTAAAATTATTTCTTTTTCCCCTAGGTTGCCAGTCTTTATGGCCCTGTACCCCTGGTTAGCATTTCCATCACAGCTGTATAGATAAAGGGAAAGGAAGCTAGATGCAAATAATATTGGCACTTAATAACCACTCAGGTACAAAGTCTGATAGAGTAGGTTAAAATGCAAAGCAAGATTTGATTTATAGTTTCTTACTGGTGGTGTTCCTTTCTCATTAGCATATGTGACTGAATGTATGCTAAGTATTGTATATTAGAAACCAAGTCTTAAAGACAACTTTAAGAAGGAAGCATCAAGTACAAAATTACTTTGCCATAGAGGGAATGAGGGAGTATATCGGTCATTAATATTGCCAGCTACTGCTACTACTTTTGGGGGTCTTTTGATCAAAATCAGTTTTCTCAACATTTTTATCCTCCCAGGAATATTGAACCCCTATGGACATATGGGATTCTCCACGCTGACTCTACCCTCTCCTGCTGTTGCAATGCAAGTAAACCAAAAACGATTTTACTGTAAGATTAGCTTTGATTTAGCTCTCACTTTTTAATTTATTCTTAAACATCAGCATTTCAATTATTAATGGCAAATGATCTACTACACACTTTATGAGTTATGAAGATTGATCAATATGTTGATACTCCAAAGGGGACAGTTGCTAGCCTCAGACAATTGACACTAACTTGCCTATTCTAACCAAAACACTATAAAGTATTTTGTATGACATCATAGAACTGAAAGAGGAAATACATAGGTAGCCACTTAGTCCTGTATTTTACAACTCTTCTCTCTGGAACTCTCACATGTACTGAAAGATCATCATAGTTTTTCTCTCCTCCCTGCTGACAGTTTGGAGACAGGCTGATGAATATGAGGGAGGAAATGTCGCATGTGTATCATATACACAGCATGACTGTGGATGTGAGCTATGAATGAAACCACGTCCAGAGGCCAGGAAAATGGCAGCTTCACGGTGCCCCAAGAAGGCCCATTGGGCTGTCAGAGATCAGGAAAGACTCATTAAAGTCAGTGGGATAGGCCCAAAGTGTTTACTTCACTTTATTGTCAGCCCAGAGCAGCACTATTCAAATAGGAGTCATACTTGCGTTGCTTTCACTATGCAAATTAAACAACCCAAGAATTTTTTAATAACAATGGATTTTTAATTGGCATATTAAATTCCTGCTCCCCACCCCCACCCCCAAGCCAAGGCACTCCTCCAGTAACTACGATTAAGCCTTTTGTAGAATTATAAACTTGGAGAGATTTTTAAAGGAGAGAGGGATAGAAAGCCAGGTGGGATTTAGCCAAGGCTGTCACGGCTCTGGTTGTTACCCCTCGTAATCCATCTTGCTGAATCAAAAAGCAAACTGTGAACAAACAGCTTAGACAGTTTGTTTGAAGATACACTCCTGTCTTTCTAGGAGGGATTAAGTCATGGCTACAGTTTGTTTGGAAAATGATTATCCACATGAAAATTATTAAATTCATGTGGCATCTCTTTGAGTCAAAATGTTTTATAACTTTTCATCTCTGGATCACAGGGATAATAATGCTGTAGTTTTTACACTACGACAAACACTCTCCACAGTCTTTCAAAACATTGTTAAATATTTTTTGCATTTGCCAAAAGAATACAGAAGATGCTGACTTTCAAATTTTTAAATAATAAGGATTCAGGCTCTGCCTTTAAAGAGGAATCGTGGCAATACAAGATGTAGAGAGAGGGGAATATTCGTAGCATTTATTCCAAACACTGGGCTCTATAAAAGCCACATTCATGCCCTGCTGCAATAGGGGAGCCAGATTAGGTGGCTGAGAGCTTGAGTAAGAAAGGAAGAGTAAAGCCAACCCTGTAATAGATTTCAGAAATGAAGTGTTTTCACATGGAATGGAATGATGTTAAATTTTCATTGTGGTAAATGGATCTGAATCTTGGAATACAGTATCTCTTTAAATATGTAAGCAATCTGCCTCCCTTGTACCATTAAATATTACATTTTTTATGCTCAAAGTACTTCTGGTAGTCAAGTACCCTTGAATTAAGATGGGAGGAGGGAGGCAATTTAACAAACACTAAATTGTTGCTAGATGTCAGGTGCCATGGTGGGTCCTGGATAAACAGGATTAATAAAACTCTGCCCCTGTCCTCTTGAGCTCACCGTCTAGTAAGGGAGACAGGTAAACTATAGATTACTAAGCTTTGTGATAAGACCACAGTAGAAGGGTAACCATTAGATTGCATAAGCAGAACTCCATAAGATGCAGGCAAAAGAAAAAACAACTTCATTCATTCCCCTCACAGACCCTTTATAACTAATCTGTAGACTTATTTTTCTCTTCTCTTTGAAGGAAATGTTGGGTGAGGAAAGGTCCCATAATTTTCCTAAACACTCTTCTTTTCATTCACTCATACTGCCAATAATAATCTAGCTCAGCAATGAAAATGTCCAGTCCAATTTATTCATCAAAATACCAACTTCATTTAAAGTTAAAACTTCTTCCTTCTGCCAAATTGGTAGTGATTTTAGGCTGGGGGACCTAGAGTGAAGGAGGAGGAGGGAATGGTCTTCTTTTTCTCTATTTTTCCACCTCACAATTCCTCACCCATCCAACTCCCATCTCCACACACAAGGAAGCCTCTGCTTCCATCAGGGATGAAGTCTGACCAAGGGAGGAGAAGGAAGCGTCAAGAAATGTCTTAACTTAAT
>NW_012139080.1:2647433-2647801 GCF_000956105.1 Propithecus coquereli | reverse complement strand
ATACATTTAGATTCAACTATCAAATAAAGCTCTATCATCCCTGTTTTCATGTGGAATGATAACTTCCCCAGTATACCTCAAGTTAGAGAGGAAGAATTAATATCAGTCTACCAAATATCATAAGTGTTCCCTGTTTTTAGACTAACAGGAGCTAGATTTCTTACTGTTAGAGAAGGGAGTTACAGATATGGAGAGGGAGAAAACAAAAATGAACCTTGTGGTGTTGGATGTTTGATTGGCATTGGAGGTATTGGTGTGAATGAATAGTTTTCAATGTATATAGATAGAGAAATAAATATAGATGTAAATTGTATGTACATACAGATAGATAGATCTGTCCACTAAGAAGGCATGAGAGCAGTAATACC
>NW_012139080.1:2642788-2645548 GCF_000956105.1 Propithecus coquereli | reverse complement strand
ACAGATATTTTCAATAGAATAAGCCAAGTGAAAGAGAGAGAAACACTATGGAAGGTAATATATTAAGATAGACTGCTATAAATTAAAGATATGTACTGTAAACTGTGAAGTAACCACTAAAGAAACAAAAAGTTATAGCTAATAAGCCCCCAAAAAGGAGAAAAATGATGTCATAAAATATATTCAGAATTTGAAACACCAAGAGTGAACCCTAATGTAGACTTCAAACTCTGGGTGATAATGATGGATCAATGTAGGTCCATCAGTTGTAACAGAGGTACCACTCTGGTGGAGGATGTTCGGGGAGGCTATGCATGTGTGAGGGCAAAGGAGGTGTAAGAAATCTCCATTCCTTCCACTCAATTTTGCTGTATAACTAAACTGTTCTATAAAAAAAAAAAAGGCTGTTAAAAAAAAAAATACAAAAGTTGGCAGAAAAAGAGGACAGGAATTACAAACAACATATTGGACAAAGAGAAAACAAACAGCAATAAAGTAGATTTAAATCCAACTATATAAATAATTACATTATATAATACATAAATGGTCTGTATTAGTTTTCTATTACTGCCATAACAAATTACCAAAAACTTAGTAGCCTGAAACAACACAAATTTATTATTTCACAGTTCTGTATGTCCGAAGTTAAGTACAGGTCTTACAGGGTTAAAACCAAGGTCAGGGCTGCATCCCTTTCTGGAGACTCTATGAATAGAGAATCTATTTCCTTGCTCATTCCGGTTGTTGACAGATTCAGGACCCTGCACGTATAAGACTGAGGTCTCTGTGTACTTGCTGTCTGTCAGCCGAGGGCTGTTCAAGCTCGTAGAGACTGTGAGACTGTCTGCATACCTTAGCTCCTGGTCCCCTTCCACCATCTTAAAGACCAGAAATAGAAGGTGAGATTCTATTTTGAACTTTGACATTTTGAACTTCTACAGCTTCTTCTGTCTTCAAATCTCTCTGACTTCTGCTCAGAAATGTTTTCAGATTTTAGGGCTCATATGATTAGATTGGGCCCACATGAATAATTCAGAATCTCCCCTATTTTAAGGTCAGGTGATAAACAACCTTAATTTCATCTGAAAACTTAATTCTCATATGCCATGTAAAGTAACATATTCACATGTTCTAGGGATTAAAGCACGGACATCCTTGGGGGTGGGGCATTAATGTACCTACCACACGGTCTAACTACTCATTAAAAGACAGAAACTGTCAGATTGTATTAAAAAGTAAGATCCAACTATCAATATATGATGCCTACAAGAAAACCACTTTAAATATAAAGAAAAAAATTGTTTTTTTAAAAATGTTGAGCACTAAGCTAAAGGAACAGAAACTTGAGAGATCACACATGACAAAAAATACAGTCTTTACAAAAATAACTTAGACCAAACTTGATTGTGGTGATGGTTGTACATATCTGTGAATATATTAAAACCAGAATATATTAAATTATACTCTGTCAATGGGTAAATTATACTCTTTAAATGGATAAATTGCATGATATATGAATTATATCTCAATAAAGGTGTTTAAAAATAGTTTCAAAAAATCATTAAACAAACAAAAAACTACAACCCACAGCCAGCAACAACAATAAATTCTGCAGAGAGAGACAGGAATATGATTGCCAGAGTAATCACATCCTAATGCTCAAAATGCCCAATTTTCAACAAAAAAACCGCAAGGCATGCAAAAAACCAAGAAAGTGTGGTCCATTCACAAGAAAAAAAGGAATTAACAGAAACTCTCTCTAGAAAGCATAGACAATGGGCTTACTAGAGAAAGACTTTAAATCAATTATCTTAAATATGTTCAAAGAGCTAAAGAAAACCATGAACAAAGAACTAAAGGAAATTAGGAAACCAATATCTCAACAAGTGGAGAAGATCAATAAAGAGACATAAATTATGAAAAGGAACCAAATAGAAATTTTGGAACTATAATGTACAACAACCAAATAAAAGCTTACTAGAGGGGCTTAACAGAAGATTTGGGGAGGCAGAAGAAAGAATCAGCAAAGTTGAAGAATTGTCAAATGAAATTATCCAGTCTGAGGAGCAGAAAAAAAAAAAAAAGAAATCTGAACTACCTATATTAGTATCAAACAAAGTAAATTTCAGAGAAAAGAATATTACATGAAAGAATGAGAGTCATTTCATAAAGATAACAGGTAAACTAATCAACAAGACGTAACAATCCTAAACACTGGGCGCCTAATAAAAGAGCTTCAAAATACATGAAGGAAAAGGCATTCCCATGAGAAATAAACAAATCCACAATTATAGTCAAAGATTTCAGTAGCCCTCTCTCAATAATTTTAGAACAGATAGACAAAAAATCAGTAAGGACACAGAAGACTTGAACATGCTAACAACCAACTTGACATAATTAACATTTATAAAACATTCCACACAGCAACAGAAGAATATACAAGAGCATGGAAAACATTTACCAAGATAGAACATATGCTGAGCTAAAAAATAAATCACAAAGAAATTAAACCTATTCTAATTAGACAAAGTAAATACTCCTACCACAAAAGAATTTTTCTAATCAATACCAGAAAAATCTGTGAAAATCTCCAAATATTTGGAATTTAAATAAGACATCTTTAAATAATCCATGGGTCAAAGAAGAAACCAACAGGAAAATTCAAAGTATTTTGAACAGAATGAAGATAAAATGCAACATACTGACATTTGTGAGATGCAGGTAAAGTATAATAGTTAACTTAGAAATAAACTTCTAGCA
>NW_012139080.1:2640127-2641383 GCF_000956105.1 Propithecus coquereli | reverse complement strand
CAGTTACTATCAAAATCCCAGCATATTTTTGTACACAAGATTATTCTACAATTTATGTAGAAAGGCAAAGGGTCTATAATAGCTAAAATCATTTTGGAAAAGAAGAATAAAACAGGAGGAATCAGTCTACCTAATTTAAAGATTTATTATGTAGCTACAGTAATCAAGACTGTAGTATTAACAGAGAGATAAATACATAAATCAATGAAACAGAAAAGAAAATCCAGTAATAGACTCAAACAAATATGCTCAATGAAGTTTTGACAAAGTACAAAAATAATGCAAGAGAGTAAACATAGCTTTTCAATAGTGACAGCAAATAGACATCCACAGAGGGGAAAAAAGAACCTCTGCTTAAATCTCACACCTTATACAAAAATTAACTCAAAATGAATCACAGACTTACATGTAAACATAAAACTTTTAGAAAAAAAGAGAAAGTCTTCAGGATCAAAGGCCAGATTAAGAGTACTTAGACATAACAACAGAAGTACAATGCATAAAAGGAAAAACTGACAAACTGAATTTCCTCAAACTTTAAAACTACTGCTCTACAAAAGACTCTCTTAAGAGGATAAAAAGACAAGCTACAGACTGAGAGAAAATCTTTCCAAATTTTCTGTCCAACACAGGGTTAATATCTAGAATATATTACGAATTCTGACAACTCAACAGTAAAAAAGCAAACCATCCAACTAAAACAAGGGCAAATGACTTAAAGAGACATTTCACCAAAAAAGATATACAGATGGAAAATAAGCACATGAAAAATGTTCACCCTCGTTAGTCACTCAGGAAGTGCAAATTAAAACTACAATGAGCTATCACTACATATTTGTCAGAATGGCTAAATTTTTTCTTTAAAAATAGTGACAACACCAAATGCTGACAAAGATGAGAAGAAACTGGATCATTCTTACATTGCTGATGGAAATGTAAAATGGTATAGCCACAGTTTGTCAGCTTCATAAAAAACTAAACATGAAACTTCCATACAACTCAGCAGTTATACTCTTGGCTATTTATTATAGAGAAATGAAGATTTATGTTCACACAAAAAAACTGTACACAAATGTTTATAGAAGCTTTATTCATAACATTCCCAAACTGGAAACAAACCAACTGTCATTCAATGGCTGGTAAAGCAAACTGTAGGACACCAATGCCATGGAATAAAATGAACGAAGTACTGATACGTGCAGCAACCTAGATGAATCTCCAGAGAATTAAGCAGAGTAAAAAAAAAGCCAATTCCC
>NW_012139080.1:2622966-2639434 GCF_000956105.1 Propithecus coquereli | reverse complement strand
ACAGAAACTTTTCAAAAGAAGACAGAGTAATGGCCAAAAAACATATGAAAAAATGCTCAACATCTCTAATCATCAGGGAAATGCAAATCAAAACTACAATGAGATATCAATTATCTCCAGTGAGACTGGCCTTTATCAAAAAATCCCAAAACAATAAATGTTGGCGTGGATGCGGAGATATAGGAACACTCATACACTGCTGGTGGGACTGCAAACTAGTGCAACCTCTGTGGAAAGCAATTTGGAGATACCTTAAGGAGATACAAGTAGAAGTACCATTCGATCCAATCCAGCGATCCCATTACTGGGCATCTACCCAAAAGAACAAATGATACTGTATAAGAAAGACACCTGCACCCAAATGTTTATAGCAGCAGAATTCACAATTGCAAAGATGTGGAAACAACCCAGGTGTCCATCAATACGTGAGTGGATTAATAAAATGTGGTATATGTATACCATGGAGTATTATACAGCTTTAAGAAACAATGGTGATATAGCACCTCTTGTATACTCTTGGATAGAGCTGAAACACATTCTACTAAGTGAAATATCCCAAAAGTGGAAAGACAAGCACCACATGTACTCACCATAAAATTGGTATTAACTGATCAACACATAAGCGCACATATAAGAATAACATGTATTGGATGTCAGGCAGGGGAAGGGGGGGATGAGGGGATGGGTATTTGCACAAACAATGAGTACGATGCGCACCATCCCAGGGATGGACACACTTGAAGCTCGGACTTGGGGGGGAGGGGGGCAAGGGCATCATATGTAACCTAATCATCTGTACCCCCATAATATGCTGAAATAAAAAAAAAACCTCTGGGAGATATGGATGTGTTTCTCACCTTGATTGTGATTATTTAATATGTACATATATATATCAAAATTCATCAAATTGTACACTTTAAATATCTGCATTTTTGCATGTCAATTACACCTCAATAAAAAAATGGGGATGGGAGAAGAATGCAGCATTTTTTTCCTCTTCCCTTTCTGAAAAATTCAATCTTATGGCCATAAGGTGAGCCAAGCAAAACAGGCATCCACACGAAAAGAGGAGGGAAGGGAGCAGTTAGGGAGCTAGTGCAGTGTCCTAGAACAGCTGTCAGAGCCCACACAGGGTGAAGAGGGGCTTGGCATAGAAGGGTTGCTTGATGCAAGATGTTGGACACCCAGTGGGTTGAGGAAGGTGTCTACGTAACACAGCTGCCAGGCACGTTGATGTCTAGGCCCAAGTGGGTAGAAGAGGACATCTATACATGAAGGAGACAGTGGTGGTGGTAAGAGATTGCTTACAGACAGGAGGATTGATTGAATATATTAAGGATAATGGGAAACAGATTTCTCATTGTTGGAGAAATAAAGTACCAACATGGAAAGGGAGAAAACTAAAAATGAACCCTGTGGTGTTGGATTGCAACTAGAGGTATAGGTGTGAACTCATGATTTCCAACATACATACACACTCAGAGAAATAGAGTGAGATTTAAGTGTACGTATTCCCTAACTCTGTCCACTGAGAGGGCCTAGAAGCAACAACACCCTAATAATAATAAGCGCAAGTTGCACCCTGACCTTGACTTCCAAGCACCACTCACCATTAAAGGAACCAGGGCTACTCAGAGAAATGGCTGAACAGATGCGGGGAAGGTATATGATGAGCCTGAAACATCTTTTTGCGTCACAAAGTAAGAAATGATAGAGATATATCAAAAGAACGCAAAAGTCTGATTAAAGTATTTGATAACTGGCTAAATCTGTGACAATTTGGTCACCAAACTAAATGCTGACAGTAACTGATTGAATCGAATAAAATAAGAAACCAAGAGTCTATATTAATATAAACAGTATATAAAAAATTTCATGTGGAATGCAATTTGTTTTTGTTTTTGAATGGGATATTTGACCTTAACAGAAATGTCTTAATTCTTACTCAAAATGTAAACATGTACTACTAACATAATTAAAATTCATTTCAAAACTACAGCTCATGACCTGAAGAATCTGAATGTGTACCTGGAGTGAGTGTAGTGAAATGTGAGAACTCCAGATTTCTCTGCCCAGCATTTTCCCATCTCATCCACGTAGTAGCTGACTAGCTACGGGGAAAATGAAGAGAGGAGTGTAGAATGGCTCTCCTCTTTCTAGCTTGGGTGTGACAGTGCTACTGACTGATAATGAAAATATCAGAGGAAGAGCAGGTTGGTGTTTGAGAAAGAGAATAGGTTAAGTTCAGAAGATTTTACATGCAGCATGTTTAGCAAACAGGTGGTTTCATTGGCTTGAAACGCAGAGATTTAATTCAGTGCTGAAAAGCTAACTACATGAGTGGATAACTCATCTAAGGAAACTGAAGAAAAAGAAGAGTAGTAGGCCAAGGGCAGTCAGGAAATAAACATTTAGGAAAAGCTTTATGCTGCTAGTAATAGGACAGTTTATAAGCAAGGACAATTATGAACAAATGAGGTGAGCAGAATATTAATTTTTTTAAATTACGAACTACTCAAATGTCAACAAAAAGTAGAATATTCTACCATTTAATAGAATGTTATTGTAAAAAGGTTATTTATAAAAGTTTATGATAGCACAAAAATGTATAAGATAGTGTGTTTTTCTCTTTAAGTAAATATTGTTTAAGCCATGTAAAAAATATGCATAGCAAAATCTAGAAAGAAACATGAAAATGCTAAGAATAATTGTTCTAAGAATGGGAATCTATGGGGTCCTACTTTTCCACATCTTTCAAATTTGCTATACAGATGCTCCTCAATTTATGATGAGGTCACATCCAAAAAACTTATCGTAAGTCAAAAATATCTTAAGTTGAACCATCATAAGTTGGGGACTGTCATTATACTACTTTCAGAAAGGCAAAGTAGTCACGAAAAGGATTCCTTTCCAACTCTTACAAAGACAAACACAGTTACAGTTCCTACCTTTTATGTAGACAAATGTTTACAGTTCCTGTTTAAGAGGGAACACAGAAACATAGTAGGCCCTCAATAAATGCACCAATACTTGTGTAACTGAAGGCAGTTACCTGAGATTTTCTGTGCTACTAAAAGCCTGCAGTAGTCTCTGCTGGAGGCCTCCAGTCATGCTGTCCTGGATCTTGAAGGGTGTGACAAATGGTTCTGCCTCTACTCTCAGGAGTAGACCTCATCTCTGTCACTGGCACCGTGCCTTGGCAGGCCTTTACCTGGGGTTTCCACCAACCATTTCTAGTAGATTCATTGCTAAGGTACCTGGGGGGAAAGGATTAAAGCACTTGTTGACGCCTCTGAAAACAACAAGCAGACTGTGAACATCCTTCTTCTAGTCACTGATCCGCAGGGAGTTAGGGATGATAACTTCTTAGTGTATGGACTGGCATTTTGACGTCTTACACTGTCTTGTCCAGTGGAGGCATTTCCAAGGCACTGCGCTCTCCCGGGACTGGCAAAGCCCATGTTGTAACTGCATCAGGGTCCTCGATCCCCAATCGGACAAAGCTCTTCCATTGTCCATTCCAGTATTCAGGGACAAAGACCGTCATCAGCACATACTAGTATCTCCCCACATAATAGAAGAGATCCCAGACTTGGGTTAGGTTACTTGTGCCAGGCAGCCAGTGCAAAGCGAAGCCTTAACAGTTGTCAACCCTGTTGCTCTAATTATTCCTGTCACCACCCACACCGCGTGCCTGTGGGGGGGGCAGCCCCGGGGCCAGGGCCGAGCGGGGTCGAGGCGGCGCCCCCTGGCGGGAGCGAAATGACGGCGGAGGGAAGGAGCCTTTCCCCAGGGGAGCGGGCAGCCACTCGGGTCCTTCTCCAGGACCACGTCTCTGAGGCCAGTCTCCACTCTTGTCTTCCGGAAGCCATGGAGACAACCCAGAGGCGTGAGGTGAGACTTGAAGCGGCCGCCACTACCAGGACAGCCCAACAGCGCTGCCACTCAGGCCGGTCCCCGGGTGCGCTCCCTGCGCTCCTTCATCCCCGCAGAAGCGTCTCAGCCCTCTGGGTGCTGATGACCAAGTGCCCATCACAGCGGCACAGTGACGACGGGGACATGGTCTGGGTCTGGAAGGCAGACCGTTAAGCCCAATACTCCAACACGCCAGGAAAGGTGCTGCGCATTGGAAAGCAAGGACTCGTCGTCACAGCTTGGGAGGACCAAGGCAGGAGGCTGAGGGAACCCACTATCAGTGTAATGGGAAGGAAAGAGCAAAGGAGGGGTAGGAGCTCAAGGCGTTTGGGGTATTTTTAAGTTTCATGATAAAAAGTTTCCATCTACTGGCGTCTCATTCCTTTATGGTGGTCTCATTCCTTTGTGGTTCAGTGAATGAGGAGGGGGAGAAGTTTAGGAAAGTGAAATAGGAGTTTTGAGTAGATAAGCAAGGGAATTGACTAAGACAACAATCCTATAAACTCCACAAGCCAGAGAGCCGTGTTTCCTCACTGGTGTGTCCCAGTGCTTAGAAGACTGCCCGGCACTAAGTCATCGCTGGAGGAATGAACCGATTATTTTTAGGAAGTGTTGGAACTGGCCGTAAATTGTAGATGATGAATTAATGGTGGCACCATATACTTAATTGTTTTTACCCAAAAGGAATCAACCTCTTCTTAGAAGGCAGGTGTAGAAAAGGTAAAACGTTGGATTTTTCCAGGCAAGAAAGATGAAAGGAGATTGAGGAGTGCTGTTTGGAGTGGAGCTATACGGATTTGTGGTTAGTGTGGACCATGGAGTTTTCCTTGGAGAGGAAGGAAATTAAGACAAAAGGTTGCTGGATGGACAGGGAGAAAATTTAAAGTGGCTCGTAGTTCCTGAGTAAGTTGAAGAATTGGCATACTGAAGGTATAGGTGAGAAGGATAAAGGATAAAATGTCAGACTGTACTTCTTCAGAAGGCAGGGATATTTCTGGTGATAAGTTCTAGACTGTGACAGTAACTGAACTGAAAGGAAGGTAAAGGGATGTAAGATGAGAAGGGGTAAACAGTGAGAGGCCAGGTTGTTGGATGGTCCGTCCACTGTATGTTGGAGCCTCCAACTCATTTCCCCTACTTCTAGCCCCCTACCCTGGACCGCATCCCACCTCTGTCCCCTCCAAGCACTTAAAGCTTGGAGAATGTAGCTATGAACTTTCCAGACACACAGTCTTACAGTGAAGCCAGCCCAGAATGTAAAGCCATGAAATGGATAGAAAATGAATCCTGATGGCGTCACTTGAACTCCAGCATGAACCCTACTGCCTGATAGTCTTACTCCCAGATGTTTTCAGTTACCTGAGTCAACAGAGTCTATTTTTTTTGTTTGTTTGTTTAAGTCCTCTTTCATTGTATTTGTTTCCATTTACAAATCATTTCTCACAATAGAAAAGGGCTCTTCATTCCTGGCTCCCTTTTCTATGCTAGCCCACCACATACATTACTTTCTCTGTCCCTCAGGTTGCCCTTCTATAAAAGGAGGTAAAAATATCTACTCCAAAGTGTTGTAAAGATTAAATGGGACAATATTCATAAAAGCACAAATTTGTTCTACAACACTGAAGTACAAGGAGTGCTTAATTTTTCTAAATTAAATTAAATCTGGCTCAAAGAACCCATTTTAAAGGGTAGGTAGGAAGATATCCAATATTAGTCATTACTGACATTTTGCCCATTTATTTTGGTATTCACTGCCAAACAGATATGCCAAGGATGGGCAATGCTGCGTTTTGCTGCAGCTCCCAAGAAAATGGGGCTTGATAATCATCTCAGTAAACATCCTTTCATTCCTTAAGAAATCCTGCTGTCTCCTGGAAGACTTCCACACAGGACCCATCCACTTAAGGAACATATCTTTACATCCTTGTTCTTAAGTCATTGGAGCCATTGCTACCATTGGGCAACTCTCCCTCCTTCAACCCAGCACCTGCACCAACCCCTAGCTCCTCCCTCCCAGGAACACCTGCTAAACTCCCCTCCCGCATGACAGTCTGGATAAGACTGTACATCAGGTGCCTCAAAGCTTCCATTTTGAGTCAGGAAATATGAAAGCAATTAATAAGAGCCCAAGAGCCCAGAACTTCCTGGAAGACAAAAGTGGGAAGTTAACTTTTATTCCTTTCGGAGTCCCCTCTGGCAGGGAGTAGAAACAGCATCAATAGCTTGGTAAATTACCCTGCCGCAATGGAGATCACCTAAAGCTGGGTAAGTAGGTAGAGCAAGAATCCCCACAGAAGAAAATTGTCATTGTCAGCACAACCTCCCCCCCGCCCACAGTAAAGCATTGGTAAACTTGTATAGTAATCAAGTGGGATCACTGTTGGTGCCACCTCATTTTGGATGGATCACTTCCTAAGTGCTCTTCAAGTTCAGATTCTCTCATTGCCTCAAGCAGTGTTTCTCTCAATGGAAGGAGCAGGTATCTGGGCACCAGGTATGACATGTTCTGTGACCCCAGGCCAGTAACTCAGTCTCTTTAAGGCATCACATCTCCCTTTGTGAGAAGTCTTCAGCAATGGATACATGGAAAACATCCCAGAATGAGAGTTTAATGCTCTGAGTTCCCTAGTCTTAGTTTTTCTATCAACTGGGTGTCTCAATCTATGATGTTCAAGCTGTAAGAAGCAAATTTGAAATGATGGGTGTGCTATTTTAAATATGCTAATAAAAGTAAAAATTAAATCTTGCAACCTGTAGGATTTGCTTCCTTTATAAGCTTGGCTGTCTCTATAGGAACGGAAGGTTGCTTCTTTTAGCCTGTGGTCTGGGAGGTAGGACAGACTGCGGTAGAGCCAGGATATTTCCCTTAATTTCTCTGCCCCCCTCAAAGTCTAGAATGAACACTGGCAGTGGTATGTCAGGAGGTTCTCAGAGATCCTTTCACTTTATCATTCACAGTGACCACATACCACCTTTACCTTCACACCAGCTTTCTCCTTTTCTTTGGATGTCCAACCACTTTGATGTTTCACTGAGTCGTTAAACAGTTTTGACCTTAACCGTGGATATGGATGAGGATGAGGACCCATTTGGCACCTTCGGCCTTTTTGGCTTCAGTGAACTGAGTGGGGTGTCCAAGAAGAGATCTTTGTGTTAGGAAGACTTCTAAGAAGGCTCCAGTGATCCTACCTACTTGTGTAATCATCCTCCCACCCCTTAAGTGTGTGCTGGACTTAGTGATTTGCTTCTAACCAGGAGAATACAAGAAAGATGATGGGATGTATTTCCGTTTTGAGTTTACAAAAGATTGTAACTTCTGTCTTACTTATAGACTCTCTCCTTTCCTGGCTTTGATGAAGCTGCCACACTGGAAAGGCCCACATGATGAGGGACTGAGGGAGACCTCCAGACAATTCCACCCAATAGACAGCAAGGAATTGAGAACCTCAGTCCAATAGGACTTGAGGAACTGAATGTTGCCGACAGCTATATAAGTGGGCATGGAAGTGTATCCTTCCCCAGTCAAGACTTTAAAAGAGACCTCAGCCCCAGCTGACACTTAGATTGCAGCCCTGTAAGACACCCTGAAGCAGAGAACCCAGCTGGGCCTCACCTGGATTTCTGATCCACAAAAATGTGAGATAATAAATATACCTTTTTTTAAAGCCACTAAATTCTGAGGTGTCCATTACATAGCAATAGATAACTAATACACCCCTAAATCATTGTAACCTTGGTGTAAGATGTAGCATGGCTAGAAGGCAGGGACAAGGATCACCTTCCCCAGAAAAGATGATATAGTGTCTGACATTATCTCTGCAGATATTGTCTTTGTGCTCAGAGACCATCCCTTGTACTCTTACACTGAAACAGTATCGCTGTGCTCTTTTTCCCAAATCCTTTGTAGCTGCTACCTGATGATCATTCCTACAAGTGATTGCCAGGTGATCTCTTGGTCTTGTGATAATGCTATCAAGCCAGGTATCCTAAAGAGTTTCCCCAGGGACAGGGCCTTCCCTTTTCCTCAAGGTGCCCTCACAAGCAAGGAGACCTTACAGTCAAGCTCAAATTGTGCTTTCCAGACACAGTGAAATACTATGCATCATAGATTTTTCAGCAGGACCCACCCATTTCCTGGATCCTGCCCCAGACCACCCAGTGTCCACAATAGCAAAACCCATCCGTAGGTGTCCCACTCAATGACTGTTCACCTGCCACATCCTCTGGAATCAGTAACTTTTTTTAAATGAAAGTAAACCACTGTTTTTAGTAAAGTATTCTTATCCCTGGTGCCCTTTAGAGCTGCACAGTCTTTCCTCCTTACTGCTCCCAAAAGGGTAGAGAAAGGGGAAAGGGTGAACTTCCATTTTCATTAGGGGAAGGTAAGAGGCGGGGGACTTGGCACATTGCTCCAAATTTCATGAGGGAGAGAAGCCCTGGTCCTTAGGAGCAGTAACATTTATTCCTCACCAAGAGATCCAAGAGGAAGATTTCTCCCTCCTACTGATTTCAGCTTTCAATTCCAGACCCTTCTGGGGGCAGCAAGGGAATTTCTGGTTTTATTATGCAAGAGTAACTCACCCATCCTACAGCTGTATATAGTTTAGGGTAGTCAGGGAGCAGGTGAAAAGATGGTTTGAGCCAAATTCTGAACTTTAGGGATCTTTCTCACATTGAAAAGGCCTGAAAGGTTTTAGAGTAAACTTTTCGTACCTTTTATGGAATAATATGGTGTTTTAATTACAGGACATATAAAGAAGGGTCATATAAAGGACTCTAGGTTAAGACTGAGAAGGCCATTGTCAGCTCCCTACAAAGGACTGATCATCTTTTAGAAGCCAAAAGAGGCAATAGTAAGAACTATACTAATTCCTTCCATTCCCTAAGCACAAGCTCTGGGATACTCAAAACCCATGCCTCCAGTGCGGTACACAGAGAACGCCACTCTCTAGTAGAAGAAACATTTATTGGGGAGGATCAATATTCTTGGTTGTGCTAAAAAGAAATTGCTCTCATCAGAGGCTGTACTATCATGAAAACTGAGAGGCTTTTTCAGCAAGAAATGGATTATTCCTTGGGGAAATTTTTTCCTTCATGTAAGTGCTGGAGATGAGTTTTCTGTTTGCGTAGAAGAGTCAAATCTCCGAACACAGTACATTCACCTGGAGTGAGGGCAGCCAGAGGCACCTCGCATACCTGGCATGCAGATGGGGCTTGAATGGGAGGGTGGGAAAAGCCGGATAACTCTGGAATAATAGCTTGTCTTTCAATGTCACAACTTTCTGGGATGTCTGATACTATCCCTGTTCTGTTTAAAATTTGTAAGACAACTTGGGCCAGTAGAGACGGCTTCTTAGTTGCAGGAGTTCCTGCAACCAAGTACCTGATCCTTCCCCTTGCTGTGGGTCAATGGAAGCCCCATAGTTGGAGGGTTTTCCTTTGCAGGGCTCTGCCTGGGCCCGCAGTTCCTCCTTCTGCCAACTTAATTGCAAGGCCTCAGGTTGCTGCCTACATGCCAGTTTTTCCTCAAGGATCTTCCCGATGACCATCATGAGCTCAGAAGCTTCAAGAGGCCCACAGCTAAAAAAGACACCTCTACCTTCAACGGGGTCTTGGCTCCGTACAAAGCCTGGCATGAACTTGCCTTTTTGCAGGGGACTTTCCTGCCCTGTGCTTTTTCTCTTGGAATTGAACCACTGAAAAAGTTCCCTCATCTTTTTTCTGAAATAACTTCCAGGAGGTTCCTTCTGGGACAGACACTTGGAAGTCTTCTCTAATTTCCTGCCTTTGACAAGATGGCTCTTCCTTATGGCTTTGGATGTCTCCAATCTTGAGTCCTCACATCTACTTTCTCCTGCTTTGGGTCCTGGAGGTCTCACTGTCCTCTCGGCTGATGGGAAATCCTTATCCTGGCACTTCTGTAAGACACACTTAGGGACCCAGGGCTCCTGCCTCTGCCCCATGATGATCCCTCCATTGTCCAAGTGAACACGCAGCCCCTGGGGAGCTGCCAAGTCCCCACTGGAGACACTCTGGGAGTAATCAGAAACCAAGCTGCCTGAAGTAGATGATATGTCACTGGGACAGTCTTGAACCTGGCTATGCAACTCGCTCTCCAATTTAAATTTTAACTCACTAACCAGCTTTCTTTTAAAGTCTGATGACTTAGGATCTTCAGGAATCAATATTCTTGGTGGAGAGTATTTGATGATCAGGGTAGTTTCTTCTTTACTCATATTCGCATTTATCATTGAGCAGCTTCCCAACTCACTGGTTGTCAAGATATCATTAGATTGTGATTGAAGAGCACGGAGCTCATCAGCCTTGAATATCTCCCTAGACATATTGGACACAGAAAAATGTTCTGAATTCTTCTCCACCATTCTTTTGCCCTGAAGCCTTTCTACTCTATTGCAGAAACTCACTCTCTCATTCCCTGATGCATGTCCAGCCCCATCTTGCCCTGTGGGCAGTTTTAGGCTGTGTCTTTTGACTAGTATAGTCTGTTTCTGACTTGCTTTGTGTATGCTGCTGTGTATGCGGGGCAGAAGAGTGTGTCTGCCATCCTCAATTGTCTGGACATTCTCCGTAAGCTTGTGGTCAGCATCAGAGGGTGACTGTCTCAGAGCCCCCTGTACTTCTTTGTCCACAGGTAGGGTAGCAGGGAGATGATGATCTAGGCTGGGAACTGAATTTGTTGTTCCTAATTTGTCTCCCTGAAAAGTTTCAGAGCTTCCTTTAAGGGGCTTGGAAACCTCCCTAGAAAAATAGGTGGCAGGCAAAGGAAAGTCAAATTGGGGAAGAGGCCATGTTTTGGCTTCTCTCAACACATAAGATTTTACGGACTCAAGAACCTTCAGGGGTAGGCCCCACTTCTGACTTACACTAAACCTCCTAATGTGAGCTTCTAGCGCCTGATGGGTTTGGGGATCAAGAAAGGAAAGCTCTTGCATGGTAATCTTGCAGTTGACCCTACCCACCAATGGTGTTAAATTTCTGTTTTTTGTGTTGGCATGGGAACTCCCAGGAGGAGGCTGTACAATGTTGTCAGCCAGCCATGAATGACATACACGTATAGGGATCCTATCTGCAGTGATCTGCCAAGACTTCCTGCTCAAATGTAATCTAAGAATGGATTTCATTTCATTCTGGTCTAAGTTCCTCCTTGATACACTTAGTAATTCATTCCCTGAGTCATTTCTTGAGTGACATACCTCGTCACTTTTTGCCTCAGAGGCAGCCCTCAAACCACTCACTTGGACATATTCTGAGACTGTTGATGGATTGTGTAATGGGCACTCCCCGAAGATGTGCCCAAGATTCTTTGTCTTGTCCTTCCTTAGTTGAAACTTTGTTGGGACTCTCTCATGGAAACTTCCTGTGCAACTCAATTCTATCTTCTGTACATCCTTGCTACTGTGGCCCTGAAGCTCAAAGGGTTGTAAATGAATATGACTGCAATTCTGCTGAGATATTTCTGTTGATTTGCACTGAGGCTCCATCAGTGCTGCAGATCCTAGATTCCTATAGGCATGGAAGCACCAGTGTGGCATTAGCCTCTTTGGAACATGGAGCTCAAGTTGCTCCTGAGGTTCACTACTGACATGAAAATGGCCAGGAAAGATGGAGACTGGAACAGAGGCCTGGGAGGACTGGGCAACCAGTGGAAGATTAGGAGGTGGAAGACAGACAGCTTCTTGAGATCTTTGGAGCACAGGGACTAAACCCCACAAACCTTCCTGTTGCTTCTGTAACACATGCCATTCCAGATATTGATTTTCATTTGAGATGTGAATGTCAGCCTCATTCTGGAGTCTATGGAAAGACACTCCACAGTCCTTAATCTGGGGTGGAAAAGATGATGGTAGCAAAGGAAGGGAGGATTGAAGGTGGGCCTGGGAATGCACTTGAGCGAGAGGTACAATCTGTGGTTGAAGATTGGTTTGAGAAAAGGGATGGGGATGTACCTGGGTGTGGGGAAGAGGATGGGACTGAGAAAGTGGTGAAGATTCTTGATCCTGTATTTGGACTTCAGGAGCATTACAGATTCCATTGAAAAAGATAAAACCAGACTCTAGTGGGGAATTGCTCCTAGAGACCGGAAGAGTAGCCACTAGGGACTCACTGTGCAGAGAGGGAAGACCCCAGAAGAGTTGCTTATATTTCTGCTGAAAGTTTCCTCCCAAAGTCTTGACATATGGGAGCTGCTGACAAATGTACAGATTCTCTGGTGTGTCTTTGGTGTTCCAGCCAGTTTGGGGGGCTGTGGTGTCCTGCTCATCAACCAGTGCCTCCAGTGAATTCCCTGAAGATGTCCGTTGGTATTCTGACCACGTTTGTTTTAAAAATGGTCCTTCCTCCTTTTCTTTCTTCTCCAAAACCTGAAAAGACATTCTTTTTTTTATTTGTCTCTCCAAGAGTGCCTGTATATTAAGGCCAAGGAAAGGAAAACTGTCCACCACATGCTTGGTAGCAGCAGTCTCTGTTAGAGGGAGAGAAACGTGCTCCTGCTGAAAATCACAGTGTTGTAATCTGGGGAGGAACATGTTCCTGGCATGAGCCTTCCACCAGGAGAATTCTGAAATTGAAGGGTCAATGCCTCTGACTATTGGGACATAAGTAGATAACCCATCAGAGCTATCTGGAGAGGACATCTCTAGAATAGGCTTCAATAAGATGGAGACTGAGTTAGATTGAGTCACAGTTAAAGCACAGTCTGACGGTGGTGAAGCAGACGAGGTTGATGATGCATGATGACAAGTTTGTGAATCAGTGGGATCCATTGCCTGGGATAAATTTGGTAAGGCATCGATATCTTGGGAAAGGACGGGGTCAAATGTGAAGATGGTCTTTACAGACAAAGTGGCCTCAGATTGGAGAACAGGATCTGCTCCCTGAGTATGATGTGGTGGGAGAGGGGGAAAGGCAAGTGGCTTGGGTGGGGAATGGTCCAGTGGGAATTTGGATTCCAGGGAAGGAGCAAGCTGTGGTGGCAGGGAGTCATTTAGTGGTAAGGGTGAAAGGAAGTCAGGTAAGAGGGTCATCAGGTCAGGTGAGAGAATGGAGATGGGAGGTGGGGTAGGCTCAGGAAGAGGGACTGGTATTGATTTTCCAGTTGCTGTGCAAGCCAAAGGGGACACAGAGGGAGTCGCATCTTCTGGAGACTCCTGGAACAGCAGTAGCTTGACCTCGGCAGTTGCTCTATTACACACCTCACAGAGGGGGTCTGGGCATAACAGTTGACGGAAGCAGATGGTATCTTGATGCTGGCCTGAGGGGCTGTAGAAGACAGGGGATACAAAGCTGCAGCCAGACCAAAACAAACATATGTAACCTCGGCAGGTCTGGCAAAGCTAGGGCCACCCAATGCATACTGTCCTTTTATATGCTCCCATTTCCCTGATCTCACAATATACCTTTTATCCCTCTCCCCACAGGCTTTCACTGTGGATTTTCCATCCCATTATCAACCCCAGGCTTCAATGAGGCCCTAGAATTGCATAGACTCTACTAAAAAGAGGGCTGCAGGAAAGAAGGATAATGTTGAGTCACCTTTGCAGAAGAGAAAGCAGCTTCCTTGCCCCCTCTACTTCACTCTGGCAATCTCTCCAACCTGGAAATATAGGAGAGCAGGTTACAGGACAGTGACGGAGTCAGAAGCAGAGAGATCTTACAGGAGTCTAAGTACAATGTCCCTTAGTGATATCTTTGGTAGATTGGTCTTAGAGAGTCCCAAGAATCAGGACAAAAGGTCAAATCATCATTGACAATATTAACAAGGTTCACATGTGTATGTGGCTTTATTTATAAAGTACTTTCACATTTATTATCCCACACGATGCTCAAAAACATCATATGAAACATAAACATCAGTGACTATCTCAAAGAGGAAACTGAACACCCAGGAAGTCCAAGTACTTATGCTAAGTCGGGAGACAGAAGTTCTGAGTCCAAACCTTTCGGTAGTCCTTCCTCGACATCTCCCATGACCACCTACAGGGCCACACCCATTGCCCAGGTCCATCCCACCTTCATGCCCACACATGGGCAGAGCAGGGACTCTGAGAAGTGTCTCAGGTCACATTGCCTTCCCGTGAACCTCCTCTGAGGGCTCCGTTTTCCCAGAGAATCTGTATCTAGCAACTGACATCCTCAGAAATCAGGGACTTAGTACCTCATAGAAGGAAGAGGAAGACTCACCCTTGGAGAACTCAGGTCAGACAGGCAGAACCTTACCTTTCTGTGCCCTGCCTTTCCTTCTCCTCTTGGCACTGCCCTGATGTGGAGAACAAAAAGAAAAGAATGAGAGACTAGGACTTGCTTCTCTCACTCCTCTCTCTAGGAAGTGGAGATGCTCATTATCCATGAATAACATGACTCTCCATTTTAATGAATAGAAATTTGTTCCTTTTATCAATTTTTAAAAATGATAAAATAGTTCCAATTTTTCCTTCTTTGAAAAACTCAGAGGAGGATTTTGTCTATGAAATCCCCACTCGATGTTCTCAGAAGTCCCGTGCTCAAGGAGGACACAGAATCAGAAAGCAACAGTCACATCTGCCCTCAGAAGACCCTGTATCCTGGGGACAGAGCTCAGAGGCTCTCGACATTGCTCACCTGATCAGCCCAACACAAAGGAAGGCTTGGTCGAGTGACACCTGACATGGGAGTGTGACTCGAGATCAGGTGTCAGGAGAGCCTGTTCTCCTTCGGAGAACCCACGCTTTCTAAATATGCCAGTCCAGGACCACAAAATCACTGTGTTGGGGTTTTATCCTGGAACCCTCCACCACACCCAGACAGGTAGCCTGTGAGCCTTAGGTGGAGACCTTAGTCCTCCTGAACCCCTAGCCCTGCCCAACCTCTGCCCCTAGAAGAGTGATATTCTATCTTCTTTTCAGACTTTCCATCTCAGGCATCTCTTTAAGCCAATCAAACTCATTAAGAAATGTAAGAAGAGGAACAGGAAAATAAGGAATCATTCTCTGAGGGGTGACTTCTAGGTTTAACTCTGACATTGAAAGAGCTTGGAAGTCCCTACAGTCATCTTTAGAACAAGAAAAATGCTGAACAAACTGAAAATGCCTTTTCTTAGAGCCACCAGAGAATTGAGGTCACAGGACAAACCAGCCCCCAAAAATCTGCAGAAGGGGTAAATAAAGAGAGTCATAGTAGAGATCAGCTTACCTGGAGCAGTAGCCATTGGAGCCATAAACTGGTAGGAACACTTAAATGGACACTTTGATGAATTTCTGGAGGATGTGTGTGAGCTAGCCTGAGAGTAAGAAAATTCCTGGGGTCACAGTCTTGAGGGTATCCCCCACATTTTCATGGGTTTTTACAGCTAGGAGCTCCATCACGTTCTCACAGTGAAGAGCCATGAGAAAACCCTCATGCTTCTGGCAGGGATAAAGGAAAGGCAACCATTTTGAAACATACCCTGAGTGTTCTTCATAACAGAAGCCTACTCATAAGGGGAAAATACAACCAGAGCCTTATCCCACATGAGGGGAGGGAAGTTACCCAACTCTAGCCCCCTCTAACCTTCCTGAATTACCTAAGGGGTGAGGAAAAAAGCTTAGAAACACTTGTGAACATCACAGCCCAGGGACATAAGCCAACTAAAAGACTGAAGTTTAATCATATCACCTCCCCGACACCTTACCACCACATTAACAGAGCTCCAGTATAGTAACAAGGGATGATAGATGGAAGAGCTGCAGGGTGTAGGCTATACTTAAGGAGATGATCTTAGGCAAAATGTATGATACCAGGGGGAATAAAAACAAGGACACTAAAGAAAATTGAAGGCTTTGTTACATACAACTACAGCAAACAACTCCTAGCCAGATTAATATAAATTCTAGCCTATTTACCTCAGTTCCTATTACCCAATACATTATGTCTTGCTTTCAACAAAAAAATTGCAAGTCATGCTAAAAGACAAGAAAAAAAGTTTGAATAGAATAGAAAAAGCAAGCATCAGATCTGTACTCACATGTGGCACCAATTTTGAAATTATTATGCATGGAATTTTAAAAACTATGATAAATGTGTTAAGGGTTCTAATGGAAAAAGTAGGCAATATGCAAGAATAGATGAGGAATGTAAACAGAGAGACAGAAAGTCTAAGAAAGAACCAAAAGGAAATGCTAGAAATAAAAAACATCATAACAAAAATGAAGAATACCTTTACTGGGCTCATCAGTAGACTACATACAGCCAAGGGGGGGAAAAATGAGTTTGAATATATGTCAACAGATACTTCCCAAACTGAAATGCAAAGAGAAAAAGAATTAAAAATTTTTGAAACCCAGATTATTCAAGAACTTTGAGACAGTTTCAAAATACATAACATACATGTAATTAGAATACCAGAAAGAAAAGAGAGAATGAAACAAAAGAAACATTTGAAGTAATAATAGTCAAGAATTCTCCAAAATTAATGATAAATTAACCATAGATCATGGAAGCTCAGATAACATCAAGCAGGATAAGATTTATGTTTATGATAAGCTAGGCATATCATATTCAAACTGAAGGAAACAAAATG
>NW_012139080.1:2621046-2622020 GCF_000956105.1 Propithecus coquereli | reverse complement strand
TATACTTTATGTATATCCAAAGGATATAAAATCAGTACCTTGTAGAGATATTTGCACCCCCATGTTCATTGCAGCATTATTGACAATAACCAAGGTTGAAAAACAACCTAAGTGTTCATCGATGAATGAATGGATAAAGAAATTATGAGATATATATCAGCCTTAAAAAAAAAAAATAGGAGATCCTGCCCTTTACAACAACATGGATGAACCTGGAGGTCATTATGCTAAGTGAAATAAATCAGACACTGAAAGAAAAATACTGCATGATCTCACTTATATGTGGAATCTTAAAAAAAAAAAGTTGAATACATAGAAACAGAGTAGAACAGTGGTTACCAGGGGCAGAGGAGTGGGGGAAAGAAATGGGAAGATGTGGGTACAAAGTTGTAATTATGTGGGATAAATAAATCTAAATATCTAACAATGTACAGCATGAGGACTATAGTTAACAATGTCGTGTTGTATACTGGAGACTTGCTAATAGGGTAGATTTTAGATGCTCTTATCACACAAAAAATGTAATATGTGAGATAATGGCTATGTTAATTGACTTGACTGTAGTAACCATTTCACTATGTATAATTATAGCAAAACATCATTTTGTATACTTTAAACATAACAATTAAAAATAAAATAAAATAGCCAGACATGGTGGCTTGTGCCTGTAGTCCCAGCTACTCAGGATCCTAAAGCAGGTGGATCATTTGAAGCCAGGAATTTGAGATCAGCTTGGGCAACACAGCAAGACCTGCCTCTAAAAATATAAATTAGCCATGCATGATGGCACACACCTGTAGTCCCAACTACTCAAGAGCTTGAGGTGGGAGAACTGCTTGAGCCCCGGAATTCAAGGCTACAGTGAGCTAAGATTATACCACTGCACTCCAGCCTGGGTGACAGAGCAAGACCCTATCTCTAAAAATATATGTAAAATAAAATATCATCTCAATCAAAAATAAATAAAATAAAAT
>NW_012139080.1:2616123-2618953 GCF_000956105.1 Propithecus coquereli | reverse complement strand
CATGTACTCACCATCAAATTGGTATTAACTGATCAACACATAAGTGCACATATAAGAATAACATCTATTGGATGTCGAGTTGGGGGGGAGGGAGAAAGAGGGAGGAGGGGACGGGTATATGCATACATACACAAAGAGTGCAGTGCGCACCACCCGAAGGATGGACATACTTGAAACTCGGACTTGGGGGGAGGGGGAGGGCAAGGGCAACATACATAACCTAAACATCTGTACCCCCATAATATGCTGCAAAAAAAAAAAAATAAGATGATGGAAAAACAGTGTCATGCTAACAGTAATCAAAAGAAAACAGTAGCTATATTAATTTAAGACAAATTTTAGAACAAGGAAAATTATAGGGCTAAAGACAAGCATTAAATAATAACAAAGGGGTCAGTTCTCCAAGAAGCTGTTAACAATCTTTAATGTGTATACATCAACAACAGACTGTCAAAATATATGAGGCAAAAACTGGTAGAACTGCAAGAGAAATAGATGAATCCACTATTATTGTTAGAGACTTCAACATCTCTATCAGTAATTGACAGATCTAGCAGGCAGAAAATCAATAAGGATATGGTAGATCAAAATAGCACTATCAATCAACTTGATCCAATTAATATGTATCAAATACTTCATCCAGCAACAGTAGAATACATATTCTGTTCAAGCTCACATGGAACATTAACAAAGATAGATCACATTCTGGGCCATAAAACACACCTTAACAAATATAAAAGAATAGACATCATACAATGTCTGCTCTCAGGCCACAATGGAATAAAACCATAAATACATAACAGAACAACAGCTAGAAAATCCCAAAATACGTGGAAATTACACAATACTCTATAATACATGGGTCAAAAAAGTATCAAGAGAAATTTTCAAATATTTTAAACCAAATGAAAATGAAAATACAACTTATCAAAATTTGTGGATGCAGGAAAAGCAGTACTTAGAGGGAAACTTATAGCATTAAATGCATATATTAGAAAAGAAGAAAGATCTAAAATTTCTCAGCAACTCTGGTTTTCTTACCTGATTAATGTCTCTCTGTTTCCAAAATATTGAGAAACGTAAGTTCTTCTCTAGGTACCAGAGAGACAGAAGGAAGAGCCCCACCCCACACAGGAAGGTGAAGTTAGAAATACCCACAAAGTCAAGCAGATCAGCCATGGTGCAATATGGCTCCTCAGCCAAAAGTGGTCCATATCATTAGACACTGAGCACTGAGCGCATATTCTAAACCAGAGTTCCAGGCCCACATCACAGAGCTTTAGCACAGACACCAGAGGTTCTTAAGGGTGGGGGAGGGGACAACATATGTGAGATGGGGTGCGGGGCACACTGTCTGGGAAATGGACAGGCTTGAAGCTCTGACTCAGGTGGCGCAAAGGCAATATACTTAACTTAAACATTTGTACCCCCATAATATGCCAAAATAAAAAAAAACCACAGTTGAACCCATAGTTTTTCCTCCCACCATCCAGCCCAGGGGATCTGCCTATCCCCCTGGGACCCGTTAGATGCCTCTGACTCCACCCTTTCACTATTTCATATATTTACCTTAGTGAAACTTTCTATTTATTCTACCTGCTACTGCTTGGTGATCTTCCTTCAGACCCCATATAATCTTTGAAAGTCTGATGTGCCCAGGGATTTACACACTCAAGATCTACTCTGTCCTCAACTACAGCTTTCCATACATACATGGTAGTTGTTTACCTGTACTAAATCAGAAATATACTCAGCAGCAGCCCACCCTCCTATAATTCCTCAAAAAGATCTATGTTTGCCAAAAAATCATTAGAGGGCAGAGTAGCCTGTACAACGAAGAGGTAAACAAGGGGATGTAAACATACCCATGGCAAAAACTTGAAAAACTTTTTTTTTTCTCTCCAAATCCCTTCTAGGCTATTCTGCCCCTAAGGGCTCTCAAATCTAGCCACCTCCACCCATACAGTGTTCTGCCCTGCTGCTCCCTCTTTCTTCTCTCTACCAAACTATCTCTCCCCTTCCCAACATTTTTTAATTCTACCTCAGTTTTACAGAGCAATTGTGCTGAACCAGAACCCACACAACCAAACCCATCCTTATTTGGGGAGTAGACTTCTCTTTAGCATAATGTAACCTCTAATGAGCACAGGTGAAATTATATTTAGCAATGCCTTTTGTTTTGCATCATGTCTATGATTATTTCCTCCATGAATAGTTTTACAATTTTTTCCCCATCTACTTTCTAACTTCTCACCATAATTCCTCCATGCTTTTTAAAACAATGATGTCACTTTTGTTGATAATGTATATGTATTTGTTTTCTCTCCCCATGTTAGCCAGTCATTTAACAGCTATAACCCTTTAAGCACCCTTATTTAGATTATACACTGCTGAAATGAAGCCCTGTGTCATTTCCTTACATTGCTTGCCTACACTTCCTCACTGAGTCTGATGAATCTGCTTTGACCGGACACCCGAAACTTTCCTTTCCCTTCCATATGGTGAGGGTTTAGCAATAATGACAGCTACTTTCTTTGCCTGTCATTTTTATTTATTTATTTTTATTTCAAAATATTAAGGAGGTACAGATGTTTTTGATACATGGCTTAAGTCAGGGCTATAAATGTGCCCATCACCCAAATAGTGTTCATTGTACCCAATAGGTGGGGTTTGCCCTTCCCCTTCTCCCCCCCTCTGCCCCTTTGACTTCCAATGACTTTTACTTCCCTCTGTGCATCATCGGTTAGTTCCAATGTATTAGAGAGTACATGTGGTGTTTGTTTTTCCATTCTTGACATACGTCACTTAGGATAATGGTCTCCAGTTCCTT
>NW_012139080.1:2608924-2615115 GCF_000956105.1 Propithecus coquereli | reverse complement strand
TGAAGCATGCTGACATTTCAACAGTTTTACAAAATACTGGAAAAGAGCACCCCTCCCAAATTTATTTTAATTATACACAATGTAAAACAAAAAAAGGACCGAAATTTCAAAGAACCATATTTATAGCAAGTAATCCCTAATTCTTATTCGATGCCATCATGTCATTTGTCTTTTGGGGTTTTGTGGGGTGAACTGTTTTGCAGGTGCTTTATCTGCTTTGCTAAATCAATGTCCTGGGTTTCCATCTTCCAAAAATGTGTTGACCTCTTCTGTTGTATCCTCTTCTGTTCTTGTCATCCTCAAGCACTTACTTTTTTTAAATCCTTTACTTTTTTAACAGTTTTATTGAAATACAGTTCACATACCACACACTTCACCCATTTAATGTGTGTAATTCATTGATTTTTAGTATATCACAGAGTTGTACATCCGTCACCAAAGCCAATTTTATAACATTTTCATGACTTAAGAAAGAAACCCCATACCCTTTAGCTATCACCCCTTCTGCCCCTCATTCCCCCAGCTCTAAGTAGCCACTAATGTACTTTCTGTCACTGTAGATTTTCCTATTCTGAGCATTTCATGAGACTAGAATCACATGTGGTCATTTGCTTCTAGCTTCTTTCACTTAGCATAATGTTTTCAAGGTTCATCCATGTTATAGCATGTATTAATACTTTATCTTTTTACGGCTGAATAATGTTCCATTGTATGTATATACCACATTTTGCTTATCCATTCATCAGTTGATGGACATTTGAGTTGTTTCCACCTTTTGACTATTATGAATAATGCTGCTATGAGCATTGGTGTGCAAGTTGCTGTGTGGACATATGTTTTCATTTTTCTTGGGTATATACATAGAAGAGGAATTGCTGGGCTATATGCAAATCCTGTTTAACATCTGAGGAACTACCAGACTGTTTCCCAAAACAGCCACACCATTTTATATTCCCACCAGCAGTGTATGAGGCTTCCAGTTTCTCCACTTTCTCCCAAACACTTATCTGACTTTCTGATTCTACCCATCCTAGTAGGTGTGAAGTGGTTTTTCATAGTGCTTTGATTTGTATTTCCCTGATGCTTAATGATGTTGAGCATTTTTTCATGTAATATTTTAGTTTTAATGACATTTTGGGAAGGAGAGGAGATAAGCAAGGATATTTGATCTACTGTATTTAACTGGAAACACAATAACTCATTTTAAATGTGTGACAGAAAAAAGTTTTCTTCTAAATATTTGAAAACATTTATATAGCAATCTCAAATTTTTATCAGCATGTATTAATAAAGTTTCCTACTTTTCATGTTATACTTACTATGTGATTAAGGGACTGCAATATTATGCACTGAATTTGTTCTGTAAAGATTACTGTTTGTATGTAGTGGGGGGAGGAATTCAAATGATTTCTCGGGGTTGACTACAAGGCAGAGCAGAGCTGGTTGCCAAAGCCAGTAAAGCTCAATGTGTTTCACCAATGCTGTGGACATCTGTTGTGGTAAGTGTGATCCTCACGTGATAAATATCAAAGGAATGTGAGAGCCCTGACACAGGACACATGGCATATCTTCTGAGAGATAGATGGCAAGATGTTTAAATGGACTTTTACAACACTTTAATCATGGTATAAAAGATGGGGTGCAATCACGCATGGTAATTGTGAAAGTTAGGTGATGGGTACATGGGGAGTTATACTGTTCTGTCTGCTCTTATGTATGTTTAAACATTTTTCTAATAAAAAGTTTTAAAAAGTAAAAGATGTTGAGTGCCTCATGAGGAGAGGGGAGGGAGCAATATGGAGAGCTGGCAAGGGTGGATCAGCCCATCAAGACTAGGTGTTATGGCATGGTGTGGTGGTGCACACCTGTAGGCCCAGCTACTCAGAAGGCTGAGGCAGGAGAATTGCTTGAGCCCAGGGAGTTTTAGGTTGCCATGAGCTATGATGATGCCACAGCACTCTAGCCAAGGCAAAGAGTAAGATTCTGTCTCAAAAAAAAAGACTAGGTTTTAGCTATTTCTCAGTAAAGACATTTCAGATAATGTAATTCCTTTGAGGATAGAAATCTTAGAAGGAAATCTCTTTCTATGTAACAGGAAGAAGGAAAGGAGAGATGGTTAGTTTTTTTAAGGTTTTTTGATGAAAAATTCCCATCTAATGGCTTCTAGTTCCTCTGTGAATGGTGAGTCCAGCATATCTGCTAAGCAAGTGGAGGTGGACTAAGTTTGAACAAAGTGCAGAAGGTTTGAAATAGGTTTGAGTAGCATGGGAGAGAGTGGACTAAAAAAAAGTGACTTAAGCTCTATTTGTTTTGTTTACTATTAGTAAGCACCAGATAATTATGTTTAGAACGAATGAGTGAATTATTTCCAGATAGTGCTGGGGTGGACCATGAATATTATCATAGTGCCAATAGACTTGTGAGATTTAATCCAATACTGATCAGTTACTTATAGGAAACCATTTCTGGAAAAGGCAGAGAGATGAGATTTTGCCAAATATGGATTAAAGGGGATTGGATGAGGTCTATTTGAAGTGGAGCTTTTTAAATATAGACCCTAAAGTCTGCCTTGATGAGGGGGAAAATTAAGACAAGAACTTGGTGCATAGATAAGCAGAACAGTTAATGACCTGGAGTTGAAAACAATGACCACTTGAGAGCATATGGTGAAAGGATAGGGGATGAGGTCAAAGGGTAGAATATCAAGCTGTATGATCACAAATGTCAGAGGTGTTCCTGATCGTAAGTTCCAGGTGTGGCAGTAACTGAACCGGAATGGAAGTAAAGGACCCTAAGATGGGAAGATGGAGGGACTGAGAGGCCAGGTTATTGGCTCCTGTATCCACAAGGATGTTGGGGTCCTCCGCTGATTCTCCACCTCTACAAGTTCCTCCCCGTGGGCCCCATCCCACTTGTTGTCCTTCCCAGGGCCTCCCCAGACTCTGCATTCTTTCAGCAACCCTGAGCTTCAGACACTGCAGGGTCAATGGCATAACTGTGGACAAGAAAATAGAAGTACAGTAGAGTAAAGAGGCTGTAGTGGACATCTGTTTTTTGTTTTTGTTTTGACACCCCACATTCATAGACTTTTCTGGAAAAACTACCTCAAGTGCCTGCTAGGAAACTCACCCCATTTTTGAGTCCCAGTCTGTACAAGTGGAGTTGCCTCCTCTCCAGACCCCTATTTTAAGGGTGGACATGTGCACAGTCTTTGCCAAAAAGAACATTCTGTAAAGGTCCATGGTGAACCCCCAAATATCTGTAACCCTGGTGCACAGTCCAGGGCTCACCTGTGAATCACAAGCTGCAGGTGTTCTGGTGGATATCTACCATGGCTCCACAAAGCCCATGAAGATCAAAGGTGGCACCTCCATCCTTATAGGTGAACTGTCCATGCTAAGGACAAGATCTTGCATGCTGTCATCAAGCATAGATGGAAGGAAGGTGCTGAGGTCACCTTCTCTAAAGAGGGGTCTGCCATGCCTAAAAACATCCCTGCAGATACTGCTTTAGTATCCAAAGAATGGCCCCATGTGCACTATGCCAAATGGCATCAGTAAATCCTGCAGTGCCCAAATCTGCCTCAAGGAAGTGGTGTCTAGATCAGAATGGGAAAGGAGGAAGAAGGACAGGGTCATGATATAGGCAGAATGGGGTATAAACACCTTTGTTCCACCAACAAGGGCATTCTTTCCCATCTTCATTTTTTTTTTTTTTAATTACTTGCCCACTCTAAGGCATCTTTTCCTTGCTCTCAGTTTTATTTTACTCTGGGAAGTAAGTAGCTGCCTGGGTGACATTCCTGCCACTGACACCTGGGTGATCCTTTTGCTGTGCAAATGTCATCAATCCAGGTAGCCAGAAGAAATACCCGGGGTGGGGAACCACTTCCCCAAAGTGACTTTTCAGTAAGGAAACCACAACATCAAGGTCAAAGTATGCTTGCTGAACACATGAGTATGGATTCTTAGGTAGCATCTACCCTGTTCCTAAGACCCTCCACCACCAGCCCAATACCCACTGCAGCAATAACTCCCCAAACACCCCCACCCACCTGTGTCACCCTCTGGTCACTGACAACTTTTTCTAAAAAATGACTAAGCCACCATTTTATGAAAAATATGCCTGTCTTTGACCCTCTCTTCACATGTGGAAGACCTGTCTTCCTTATTGCTCTAAAGGATATGAGGGGAAGGTGGGGCTGCCGTACAATGTCAGTAAGGCAAAGCTAAGAGGTAGGAAAGAGAGCCCATCTTCTCACACTCCATCAGGGAGGGAAGGGGCTTTTGGGGGTACATGATCTCCATTCCTCAACAACAGCTCCAGGGGACTGGTCATTTTTTAGAAGACAAAATAGGCAATAGGAAGAGCTAAATTAACTCCTACCTTCCCTAAGCACGAGCTCTAGGTTACCCACATCTTATGCCCCCAACACAGTACACAGAAAAGACATCACTCTTACTAGAACATTTTTGAAGAGAATCGATATCCTCAATGAAGAGAATCAATATTCTCAACAAGGAATGCATTATTTTGGGGAAGTGTATTTTCCTCCCTGGTAATGCTTCAGAAGCATTTTCTGTCTAGACAATAGAAGCGAATCTCAGAATGCAGTGTTTTCAGCAGTGGTAGGGGTGGCTGGAGGCACTCGGCCAACCCGATGCCTGCAGGTGGGGCTTGGATGGGGCACAGGCTCCCTGCGGGGCATGGATGGGGAATGCTCCCGACAAAATACCTGGTATTTAAATCCCACACCTTCTGGCGCTGTCTGTCCTTGACCCTGATCTATCCAATCTTTGTAAGAAAACTCTGGCCAGCACTTGACAAAAACAGTTTACCATCAATTTATAGAAGGGAGAGTGTTGTTGGAGGGATGACCCTGGGGGGCTCTGAGGTGGTGGGAGAGGAGGAAAGGCAAGCAGCTGGGGTGGGGACTGGTAAGGCTCTGGTGGCAGAGAGTCACCCAGTGGTGAGGGTGGGTGAAAGCAGGGCAGGTAAGGGGGTCAGCAGGGCAGGTGAGAGGTGGCAGCGGCAGGTGGACAAGGCTCGGGCAGAGAAGCAGGTGTTAATTCTCCTGGAGGGCTTGCTGAGCTGCTGGAGGACAAAGTGCAGGATGATGCTGTCCAGAAAAACGTGGACCCCAAAGCTGACACAGATGGAGCAGCATCTTCCAGGGTCTCCTGGAGCAGCACTTTCATGATCTCAGTAGTTGCCCGATTACACACACCACAGAGGAGGTCCAGATATAAAACACGACGAAAGTTCATTGTGTCATCATCCTCACCAAAGGGGCTGCAGAAGACAGGAGGGACAAAGCTGCAGCCAGGACCAGCACAAGGAGAGGGGCCTGCTAGCCTAGCTGGGTTGGGCCACCCGAAGCCTGCTGCCCCCTCACCTTGCCCCCACCTGCGACTTTATAATACACTCTGTGGCCTCTCCCCCAGGTCTTTGTTCACATGCCCTTTCCTACGGCTACCCCTCCCATGACTGCGGCAGGAAGCACTAAATCCCTGAGATGCATAGAACATGCTTTCAACAGGGACCAGGAAAGAAGGGGAAAGATTAATCACCTTGTCAGAATAGAAAGCATCCTCCTTTCCTCCTCTGCTTCCCTCTGGCTAATTCTCCTCCGACCTGGAAAAGCAGGAGATGAGGTGATATGTGAGGAAGGCAGAAGCATAAGGACCATACAGGAGTCCCTTTATGGGAGACCCTTGGGATATCAAACTCTGATAGCCCCAAAAATCTGTAGACAAGGTCAAATGGTCAACAGGAATATTAAGGTTCACAAGTGTATGTGGCCCCATTTATAAAGTACTTTCACACACATTATCCCACATGATGCTCAAAACGACCACATGAAGCACAGACCTCAGTGGTTACCTCAGAGAGGAAGCTGAGCATCTAGGAAGTCAAAGTACTTACACACAGTCAGGAGACAGGAGTTCTGACGCCAAACCCATGGGCAGTCCTTCCTCCACACCTCCATGGCCATCTATCGGACCACTGCCCAGGTCCGTGCCTCCTTCATGCCCACACAGGGCAGAGCAGGCACGCTGAGAAGTGTCTCAGGTCACGTTGCCTTCCCGGGAGCCTCCTCTGAGGGCTCTGTTTCCCCAGAGAGACTATCTAGCAATTGCTATCCTCAGAGATCAGGGACCTGGGACTTCACAGAAGGAACAGGAAAGCCC
>NW_012139080.1:2608062-2608505 GCF_000956105.1 Propithecus coquereli | reverse complement strand
GATGTTCTCAGAAGTTCTGTGCTCAAGGAGGACACGGAATCAGAAGACAACAGTCACATCTGCCCTCAGAAGACCCGTATCCTGGGGACAGAGCTCAGAGGCTCTCGGCATTGCTCCCCTGATCAGCCCAACATGGAGGAAGGCTTGGTCGAGTGACACCTGGCATGGGAGTGTGACTCGAGATCACGTGTCAGAGAGCCTGTTCTCCTTCACAGAACCCACACGTTCTAAATAGGCCAATCCAGGACCGCAAAATCACCGTGTTGGGGCTTTGTCCTGGAACTCTCCACCACACGCAGACAGGTAGCCTGGGAGCCTCAGGTGGAAACCTTAGTCCTCCTGAACCCTCAGCCCTGCCCGACCTCTGCCCCTAGAAGAGTGCTGTCCTATCAGTCTCTAAGCAACCAAACTCCTTTAGCAGCGTGGGACTAGGGATGGGAACC
>NW_012139080.1:2606839-2608012 GCF_000956105.1 Propithecus coquereli | reverse complement strand
CAACCAAACTCCTTTAGCAGCGTGGGACTAGGGATGGGAACCAACAACAAAGAATCCCTCTTGGGTGTTCCTTACCTTTGGGGTGTCATCATTGTCACGGGCGGTTGATAAAAAGGAGTCTACCACCAAGTACAGCAAACAGAGGAATAATAACCCCAAACCAGTGAAAAATATAAACTGGGGGTCTAAATTCAAAGCAGCTGAGCATAAGCTCCCCCATAGCTCGGAATTGCTATTCAGTAAGCAGAGAACGTTCTCCATTGCCGAAGAGCAGGGCTGCCAAAGCAACTGAGACCTGAGGGTGCCCAGGCTGCCACATATACAGTCCCAGGCCTGCATCACAGAGCACAGGGCAGTCACAGAGGGCTTCTGAGGGTGGGGAGGGGACAAGAGGAGGAGGGTGTGGCACAGCCCCTCCCCCCACCAGCCCAGGAGATCCCGCTGCCCCTCCTGGGCCCTCTGGGTTCCTGTGCCCTCCCCTGACATCCGGTTTTCCAACTCCACCCTTTCTTCATACCATACATTTGCCTCTGTGAAATTTTCTGTTGGTTTTATCCGCCATCCAGATATTACCTGAGTCCCCTGTCACTGTGCAGAGCCCTTGACTCGGACCTAGAAAGTCTGAAATACTCCCTGGAATTTCTGCTGCTTCTCAGACATTTATATAATACTCTCAGGATCACACTATTCCTCAAATCCATGTTATCGACAGAATGGTTTTGCCTTACACTAACCCAGATATGAAACCTAAAGTTCTTTTACACTTACTTCATTTTATGAACGTCGAATAGAAAATTTTTTGTTTTAAAGTCAGCCTTCACTGTTTCCAATCAGAGGGGCTGATTCGAATAATTAAAACTAATAATTCATTATTCAACATACATGAAACTAAAATAAGTATAAAATAATGTATATAATTAAAACTTTAAGCAATCTTGGGGGTAAATTTATAGCATTTATTATTCTGAAGTTACTGAAGCTTAAACTATACAAAGACTTTTGGGACATGCTCTAATGAACACATGCCCATCCTCTGACAACTCAATCCAGTATTTTCAAATCCAGGAACCAATCACTTCCTCCTTTTCTTTCAATCTCTCATTCATTATATTGTCCACACTTTTTCTAACCCTATCTAAAATACATAATCCTAGCTCTCTTGGGAGGCCGAGG
>NW_012139080.1:2599252-2606225 GCF_000956105.1 Propithecus coquereli | reverse complement strand
TGAACTGTCTTCTAGCTTCTCATGTCTTTCTTAAACTGTGCAGCCCTTTATTTGACACCCATGGGCCAACACTGTGACTTGATCTCTTTTGAAGGAGTAAGACAGCCTTCAAGCCTGGCAGGATCTCCTTTCAATTATGCAGGAACAGGTAACCTGCCTTGAGGATAAAATCTGCCAAGAGGTGCCACTTCCTCCTCTCTTTGATATGCATCCTCGGTCAAGTTCATTTAATAAATATTTACTTCCGGAAACTAGGAGACATACACATCTGTAAATTGGGAGCTCTGCCCTTGACCTCATAATGCAACTTTAGTATTAAGTCCTACATAGTCCAAGAGCTATACGAATGCAGAGAAGAGGTTTCCCTACCTCCAGCATTTGTAATTACCAAGTGATCTCTGAAACAAATCAGATACTTGGGTCATAACCGCTCAGACACATCATGCTCCTTAGCGAAGCATCCCTGAGTGTCTGCCCTCCCCAATTTTCTGATATGAATTAATGATTCTTTGATAAGATGGTCAAATAACAGGTTTTCTCTTTTAAAATAGCATTCCTTGGCTAGATATCCCTATAAGCACATGTGTGCCTAGAGTTAAAAACTATAAGAAGTTTCAATAAAGTGTATTTTCCCCAAATGCTGATAAGATTCCTTTTCTGAACCTGGTAGAAGCTTCTTCAAAATTTAAAGAAACAAGAGACAAAAGGTACAACTGTTTCGTGTATGTGCCACCAACAATAAACTCCACTGACACTGAGTGAAAGAGCTTCATAGCTCTCATCCTTTCTACACTAGCATCTATTATGAAAAATAAATGTGTTTGTCTAATTTATAAAGAATTTTACTTCCTGCAATCTCAGTGGATTTTCGCAACCACCCCATGAGGTAAGCAGAGCAGGTATTATTGTGCTCATTTTATCAATGAATAAAACCATAGTTCAGAGAGGGTCAGTGACTTCTCTAGATCACACAGTAAGTGAGCAGCAGAGCCCTGACTAATAAATCTCCTACATTCTCAATGCTTCTGTTTTAAACAATATTAGTAGGTGATTTCTAAAAAGTATGCCCTAGTCCTAAAGTTAAAGCAGTTGTGTGGCTAAGAATATTATCTTTGTCCATTATATGCTGGAAAATTTGGGAAGTTAAAAAAAAGTTATTTTAGGTATCCTATCACCTCTTAGCTAACGTTTTTTCCCACTCTTAGCACTGGTATCTTTACAGTTTTTTTCTATCCCCATCTTAAAACCTGCTTTTGAGAACTATGTTACATATGATTCCCAGTAAGGTATAATGAATAATAAAAGTTTAAAATGTCTTCCCTCCCAGGAATACATTCTACACATTTTACACATTTCTAACCGCTACGCCTTGTAAGGACTCTCAGCAGAGCATTTCCGGCAGCCCTTGGGAGGTGGCAGAGGTGGCTTTGGGAGAGGGAGGTCTTCTCACCACCACCCCATGACATCTCCCAATTGACCTATGTCACCCCACGGAAGTCTGGTCCCGAATTCCACACTGCACTTGCTTTTATTGTCTCCAAGGAAGAATGTTTTCCAAAAGCTGTACCAGAGTAATATGCTACTATTTGAAGAGACTCAGTATAGATTAGTTATTAGTTTAGGATTCTCATATGTTCTCAGTTTCCTCAATGTTCACTCACATACATCCTGACCACTGTCCCTGGGATAAGCCACTTGGAGACAGCTGTTTTCAGGACCCCCAAAAGCCTGAAGAACAGATTCTGAGGAAAAATCCTTTAAAACTGCATTAAAACAGTGGCCGTAGAATGTCCTTCATACATTCACACAACTAACATTTCTTGAACTCTACTATGTAGTTTTCCTAGTACTGTAGAAATATCAACAAAATAAGACATTGCCTCTGCTCTCGAGCAGGTCATAGCTCAGCAAGAGAGACCTGTAAACCCTATAATAAAATGTGATACAATAAACTACAAAAGACGTTAGAATAATACACAATAGGAAGATAGATAAAAGAGCAATTCATTCTTCTGCTAGGAGAGAGGGGAGAGTGGGCTCAGGGACACTTCAGAAAGTTGATGCCGACTCTCTGAAGTTGGGTGTCATGAGATATTGACAATTTCCTCCTCCTTCTCCTCCTCTTTTTCTTCCTCTTTTTAATAGACTTTATTTTTAGAGGAGTTTTATGCTCACAGCAAAAGTAAGTGAAAACTACAGAGATTTCCTTTTTTCGTTGTTTTTGGTTTTTTCAGCATATCACAGGGGTACAAATGTTAAGGTTACGTATATTGCCTTTGCCCCACCTGAGTCAGAGCTTCAAGCGTGTCCATCCCCCAGACGGTGCACACCGCACCCATTAGCTGTGAATATACCGATCCCCCTCCCCCCACCCATAAAGAGATTTCCCATATACTCCCTATCCCCACACAGGCACAGCCTCCCCCACTAGCAACATCCCAAACCAGGATGGAGCATTTGTTATAACCGATGAACCTACATTGGCACATTATCACCCAAAGTCCAGAGTCTACATTCAGATTCACTCTTGGCGTTGTACATTTTATGGGACTTGACAAATTATCATGACACATATTCACTATAACACAGGATGTCCTAAACATCACCATACACAGGGAAAATGGGAAACTGTAGCTAAATGTATCTTTATTTACAAAATATTCATTACAAAATTTTCCTTTGTATGGAGACTTTTGGGACACCCTGTAGTATCACCCAGGATAGTTTCACTGCCCTGAAAACCCTCTGTGCTCTGCCTTTTCATCCCTCCTCCCCACTCACCCCTGACAGTCACTGTTATCTTTACTGTCTCCATAGTCTTGCCTCTTCCAGAATGTCATATTGCTGAAATCATACAGTACGTAGCCTTTTCAGATTGGCCTCTTTCACTTAGAAATATGCATTTAGGTTCCCTCCATGTTTTTTCATGATTTGGTAGCTCATTATTTTCAGTGGCAAATGATATTCCATTGTCTGCATATGTCACAGTTTACTTACCTACTTAAGGACATCTTGGTTGCTTCTAATTTGGGCAATTAGGAATAAAGCTGCTATAAATTTTTTTAATACTTTTTATTGAGACATAATTCACTCATTGTACAATTCACCCATTAAAAACGGAAAAGGCAACAGCTTTTAGCTTATTCACAGTGTTATGGATCCATCACCACAATCAATTCTGGAACATTTGCATCACTCCAAAAAGAAACCCTATTCACTGAGCCTTCACCCTTCAATATCTGCATTCCCCTCTGCCCTACGTTACCACTAATCTACTTTCTGTCCCTATAGATTTGTCAATTCCAGACATTTGATAAAAACAGAATGATACATTATGTTGCCTTTTGTGTCTGACTTCTTTCACTCAGCATGTTTTCAAGATTCATCTGTGCTGTAGCATCTATCAAACATCATTTCTTTTTACGGCCAAATAATATTCCACTTTACAGATATACCATATTTTGTTTATCCATTGATTAGTTGTTGAACATTTGAGTCATTTCCACTTTTTGGCTATTATGAATAATGCTGCTTTGAACAATCTTGTACATGTTTTTGTGTGGACATATGTTTTTATTTCTTGCTTATTCATTTTTGCAATAAGTTAAAGTCATACTTTGTCTAAGCTTGGTGCTCTGAGATTGTTGTAGTATAACCATGTTAGAATCCCTATAAAATGAGAGATTTGGGGTCTAGATGCATTTTTTATCAAGGGTCTGGGTTCATCAATCTTCCCTCCAGCCAACACTCTCAAAATTAGCCCTTGAATCAGCAGGAATAACGTCTATGCATAATGCTTAACATTTCAAAGCAATGAACACTTTATGTTCTAAAGGTTCTATTCTTAGTAAGTTAGAAAGGGGTGTGGGAAGGGGAAGTGCAATTCAGGTAGAGAGAATATGAGCAAACCTACTTACTACATCTGTAAAAGTACATGCCTGGTCACACTAAAGCATAGGCTATGTTTCTAAGGATGAGATTAGCAAAAAAAATTAGGCTGAAAAAGCAAAAAGGGGCCCAACTGTAAAAGACTTTGAATGACAGTTTAAGAAGTGTGACATTTGTACTGAGGTCAAGGGGAAGCCAAGGTCCCTTAACCAGAAGAATAGCACACCCAGATCTGTGTTTTGAAAAGATGACTGGCAAAGAGAAGCCGGTGAGCGTTCGTTCATGGGGAAACATGCAAATTAATCACTGTATCGCATAGGACTCTTTCTCCTGCACGTGACAGAAAACCAGATGAATTCTTGTGTAAGCACAATTTTTAATGTATGGGCTTATATTTTAATGTACAGGCTTATATACTCCAGTACAGGAGTATAACCGACTTCTCACTTGCCATCCCTTGCTTCTTCTTTCTAAGCATTCACTCATTCTCAGGCCATGTCTCTGGTGGGCCGAGATGTCAGGAAAAAGAGGAAAATCATGGTCCCAGCATTCCCAACTTAAGTCTCAACATTCTGGTGTATGGGACCAGCTTAGATCATAGTAACACCCCTGAAATAATCACTAGTAACCAGAGAATACTACTGACCTACCTAAGCCAGGCTACTCCAAGTGTAATCTGTGGATCAGTGCCTCTCCACACATTTTTGTTACCATCTGTGACAAGATAAGTATAAAAAGTGAGAATGTTACAAATTTTTATTATAATTTGACAGGGTAATTGAATCTAATAATGAAAAATTGAGGCTCATATTGTGTATGTCTTTGTTTTGTGTGTCAGTTTTTCAGTGATTCATTTTTCCTGTATTTTACACAAGTATCAGTACACAGTGGATGGGGGAGAAGCTCTTTCACCTGAGACAGTTTCAGAGACTGTGATCTAATGCACGTGCTGTACTGTGAAGCTTTGATGTGATGGTTAATTTTATATGTTAACTTGACAGCATCATGAGGTACCTAGATATTTAGCTAAACATTATTTCTGGGTGTGCCTGTAAAAGTGTTTCCAAATGGAATTAGGATTCGAATCAGTGGACTCAGTAAAGCAGATGGCTCTCCCCAGCATGGGTGAGCATCAGTCAATCTCTTGAGGACCTGAATAGAACAAAAGGAAGGAAGAATTCACCCCTTTTTGCTGCCTGACTGCTTCAGCCGGAGCATCAGTCTTCTGCCCTCAGACTGCAACTTACACCATGGACTCCCCTGATTCTCAGGCCTTCAGCCTTCAACTGAACCACACCATCAGCTTTCCCGGGTCTCAGCTTGCAGATGGGAAATCAGGGGACTTATTAGCCTCCACAATCACGTGAGCTGATTCTGCCCAATAAATCTCTTTATGTGTGTATGTATATATATATATATACACACATACACACACATATGTATATCTTGTATATATATCTTATTGGTTCTGTTTCTCTGCAGAGCCCTGACTAATACAGTGGGGGTGTCAACATCCTGGAAGCACCTAAGGAGACTACTAGGGAGAACTTTCCCTCTTGCCGTGAGAAAGGACAAAAACAAATGTCCATCAGTCATCCTGGGGCCTAATTTGGAGAGGGAGGGCTCTCCCAGGCTTACTTTGGCTTTCCTATTTTCTCTTGCTTTCCTCCATATTGACCCTCCCTTAGTGGGAATCTCTGATAACAATTTACTTTGCAAAGCTTTGGATATGGCCATTATAACAAGCTAAACATTACATGGGCATTTGCCCACCCTCCCCATTGGAACGTTTATTACTAGAATCAAAGTATTCAAATGGCTCTCCTTAGCCATTAACAGCAAAACAACTTTGAGCTAGACCAATACAAGGTAATTACTAAATACAGCTGAATTCCTTTGCTATGCTCTTGGCACTGAGGTATGGAAACTCCAGAGTCCTATAAGAGTTCTGAAGGCAAAAAATGTTCAAGACAAATTTCAGGGATCGAAGTTTCTCATTAAAAATACATTTTAGAAAATTGTTTTAGGTTAACTTGCTAGGGCAGTTGTATGGGGAGGAAATGTGTGCAGCCATTTGGCAACTTGAGGCTTGCATTTTTCTTTTAAAATAAAATGGAAACAATAACAACACAATTAAAAATAAAATTAAAAAACAGACTCTAAAAAAGTATTTTGATTGTTTTTCTAATTAAAGCTCTGCAACTAAAGCTTCGCTGGAGAGCAACCTGCCTTTTTAATCTCACTGTCCATAAAGAGCTAATACAGGCAACAGGAGGTGACACGCCTGCCACACTCTTGGAAGAGACCTTGGAGAACCTTCTCGTCTGACTGAGAAATCTAGTCTGGCTTTCTCATTTTACAAATTGAAAACCGAGGCGAAGGTGGGTTTATTTCTTTTCTCCTTAATTTTTTGGGGGCTGTGTGTGTGTGTTCTCTCAGGGAGCCTGGAAATTGGACATCTGCACAGTTTTAACATAAATTAGACACACATTTGGGGCTTCTTCCTTTCTAAGACCCTAAATCACTTTCTAGTACTAAGCCAAGGGTTCAAAAAGCATGAAATTTTACTTACTGCTTCCTTGAAATATGTAATCTTTGCCTAAGTGAACTTCACAAACAGTGGAGATAATAATACCTTTTTGTGAAAATCTAACTGAAATATAGTGTATGCCTTCATGCCTTCTGCAATAAAATAAGATGAATGTAACCTCAATATTCCTTGATCAAACAAGTTATTCTAACAAACAACAATTGTGGTGTTCTAGAGGAGGAGGTGTAGGCAGTTGGGGACACAGTTTCCAGCAGTGGCCCTAAAACCTGCCATAATTAAAAAAAACCTTTCACTTGTATTTTGATAGTTTACCTCTTCTTTATATAAATATGGCGATTGTTTATCAACTATATACACACAGTGCCAATTTGACCTATGACAGAATTGCCTTTAGCAGGTGGCAGGACTCCTCTTAAGAGTTAAAGTAGTTAAGATAACTTTTTAAAAATGTGGTATATGTATACCATGGAGTACTATTCAGCTTTAAGAAACAATGGTGATATAGCACCTCTTGTATACTCCTGGATAGAGCTG
>NW_012139080.1:2595119-2598127 GCF_000956105.1 Propithecus coquereli | reverse complement strand
TTCTTTCATTCTGTTTGTTTCTCTACTTTCTCCTCTCGTTTCTCAGGTTTTCTGCATCATAACTGGTCTTCCTTAGGCACCCATAGAGGATTTTCTTTTTTTCAGAACAGTGAGCTGACCAACCACATTTTGGCAACTCTATTCTTCAGGTCATCAGTCTTTGCAATTAAGATGTTTTGTTAACAGAGATTCCTTTGTTTTGGTTGTTGTTTTGTTATGTCTGATGTTTACATCTGGATTCAAAGCTGGAAGTCCAGTTTAAAGGAAAATAAGACATTACTGCATCAAAGAGCACCTTATGTAAATAAACTTAAATGCTTTTCTCTTGTAAATAAAATCTACAATCTATGATTCCCCTCTTTAGTTTTACCTGCAAAAAGGTGAGATGTTCAGTTCAATGGCTGAGTCAACAAATCTACGTTCATCATATTTTACATGCTTTAAAATCCCTTAGCAGTCATTCACCAGGCAGAGAAGGACAAGAGGCCTGCAGGAATCAGATAATTCCCAGCATTACAATTCCAGTTCACATGAGGTTGCTTCTTAACATGGCTGAGATCAGATTAAGTTTCCATTGAATCATTCAACCTGTCTGATCACCGTTTTCTGCTGTCAGAAGAGAGTCAAGAGTACCAAGAATTAGCCAGGGCCAGGAGAACCCAGCATTCAGATACTAACAGAAGAGAAGAGAAAAGAAAGATTAAAGAAAAAAAAATTATAAACACCCATGATGGAAATCTTTGCAGAAATGCATCATAGCTTTCCACTTGGAATGCTAAAGAATTAAAATGAAAGTTAAAATAAAAGTTGAAATGCAAATTACCCTTCAAGAATTTCTGAATCCACTCACTATGTTTATCACTGTTTCTTTTGTTCTGTTCCCTGAAGCTAGTCATTGGATCCCTGATTGCTGCATTACATCTCCACCAGACATTTAAGTGCAAACATAAAAAGAAATTAATTCTAGTTTGACTATTTATACGTCTAAATTGCTCAAGTGAAAGAGGGAACTATGATAAAATGTCTTTGTTATTATCTTAGACTAATTCATTGACTCTGCTCTTACCTGTGCTCTATAGTCAACAAACATCAAAAGCTGAACATGTGTGTAGATGTGAATTCATTACAACTGTAGTGAAGGTTAATTTTATGTGTCAACTTGACTGGGCCACAGGATGCCCAGATACCTGGATAAACATTATTTCTGGGTGTGTCTGTGAGGATGTTTTCAGAAGAGATTAGCATTTGAACCCGTGGACTGAGTAAAGCAGATGGACTTCCCCAGTGTGAGTGGGAATCGTCCTGTCCATCGAGAGCCTGAACAGCATACAAAGGCAAAGAAAGGTTGAACTCACTCTCCCTGACTACTTGAGCTGAGACATTGATTTCCTCCTGCCCTCAGCACTCCTGGTTCTCAGGCCTGCAGACTCAGATAGAATCTACATCACCATCTCTCCAACTCTCAGGCTTTCAAACTACACCACTGGCTTTTCTGGGTCTCCAGCTTTCTGGAGGCAGATTTTGGGACTTCTCAGCCTCCATAATTGTGTGAGCTAATGCCTGATAAAACCTCTCTCCCTCTTATAAAATTTCTCATCCTATATACGTATATATAGGATATATCTATATCTATATATCTATCTATATAGATATATCTCCTATTGGTTCTCTTTCTCTGGAGAACCCTAATACAACTCCCATAATGATTTATATAAAATCCAATTAAACTTCCATGAGAATCTGACTAGATTCTGATGTTCTCAGGAAGAAAAAACAGAAATGTTTATCAAAGAAAATTCTAAATGAAAAATATGAATAATGAGATAGGACTAGCCAAGCTAGATATTTAAATATGTTACAAAGCTATGATAATTAGAATAAGGCATTACTGAAAGAAGAAAAAAAAATAGATCTAGGACACTGGATAGCTCAGAAATTGATTTTGTTCCACATAAAAATTTGCTAGAAAATAAAAGTGGCATCACCAGGAAGGAAGAATTATTCATTAACTCGTGTAGGAACAACTGGGTAGGAATTTAAGGGAAATAAATTTAATTTAGACCCATCTCTCAAAGTGTGTGATAAAATAAATCCCAGAACCACTAAAAAGTTAAGTATTTTTTAAAACATTCTTTGCAAATGACCACTTGAACAAGATATCAGATCTGCAAATTAAAAACCAAAGATGACTTCCTAAGCTTAAAATCCTTTAAAGAAATCATAAAGCAAAAGACTAACTGCACAGATTACATAAAATTTAAAGCTATTTAAAAAAATAGCATAAGCGATTTTTTTTTTCAAAATGGAACAGGTGATTGGAAAAATTACATGCAGAAAATATGGTATACAGTATCTTTATAAAATGCATTATTTTGTCACTATAGCAAGACAGAACATTTTTACATTTATTATTTATTGATGACTTTTTTCTGTCTATGACCTTTGTTCAGGTCAGCACAATTAGTCTCCTTAACCCCCAATTCTATCATGACATTTCCTTGTTACAGGTGTAGAGTGATTCTCTGTGTATTACCATTGTTTCTTTATTGTCAATCATTTCAGTATAACCTTCATTAAATTACCATATACTACTTATACCCAATATTTAATATTTTTTAAAAATCAACTGTTTTACCTGAATAAATTTACCTTTGTTCTAACCTCTTATCTTGCTCCTCCTATGGCCTCCCCGCATAGCTTCTCCAGCAAAGTAAAAAAATTCTTATATGTTAGCTCAGGGATCCCAAGAGCACAAAAGCAGAACTTCTTAAGGTTTAGATCAAGAACTGACATACCATTACTTCTGCCACTTTCTGTTGGTTAGAAAAAAATACAGTCCCAACTCGGGTTCAAATAGAGACAATTTATGTAAAGGCAGATACCGGGAGATGTGAACCCTTGGAAGCCAGTAATGTATCAGTTGCTACATAATGTGGTTACCATAATCTTCAATATTGGCAAAAACTAACCTGCTGTTTCTTCTGTTTGCTACACTTTTCTCATGTGTA
>NW_012139080.1:2580748-2581642 GCF_000956105.1 Propithecus coquereli | reverse complement strand
TCCTGGATAGAGCTGGAACGCATTCTACTAAGTGAGATATCCCAAGAATGGAAAAACAAGCCCCACATGCACTCACCATCAAATTGGTATTAACTGATCAACACATAAGTGTACATATAAGAATAACATCTATTGGATGTTGGGCGGGGGGGGAGGGGGAAGGAGAGGACGGGTATTTGCATACACAAAGAGTGCAATGCGCACCATCCAAGGGATGAACAGGCTTGAAACTCGGACTTGGGGGGGAGGGGGGAGGAAAGGGCAACATACATAACCTAAACATCTGTACCCCCATAATATGCTGAAATAAAAAAAAAAAAAAGATAACTTTTTATACCCTCGGGTGGTGAAGGAACCATAGGGAGGATGTGGAATGAAACTAATGTTTGGTGGGTTCTTAATATGTGAATTCTTAATATTTCACTTGTTTCATTTTCTAATTATATGTGAGGTAAGAAATATTTTTCTCAATTTACAGAGAAGAACATTGAGAGCCAGATTAAATAACTAGTCCAAGTCCACAGAGCTAAACAGTGACAAAGTGAGGATTTGAACCAAGCTTACTGTGGTCATGAGCCTTCATCTTCACTCTATACCATGCTATCCCAGAGTGTAGAGTCACTGGGTCTTGATCCTCCATTACCATATTGACAGTTGTCTTTTGCTATATTACAAACCATCCCAAAACTTAGTGGCTTAAATCAATGACCATTTTATTTGCTCACAATTTTACAGATTGGGCTGGCCTTAGCTGGGTGATTCTTCCATTGATCTTGCAAATGGTGACTCATATGGACTCATCCAGCTGGGTGGGCCAGCAGTGTCCTGGGCTTGGCTGGGACACTGGGGTGGCTAGGCTTTTCTCTGTGCCCCTGTGCCTTTCCCTCTTATCTT
>NW_012139080.1:2571285-2577508 GCF_000956105.1 Propithecus coquereli | reverse complement strand
GGCACCCAGTTGTTTGGTCAAACACCAGTCTCGATTTTGCTAAAGATAATTTTTAGATGTGATAACCATTTAAACTGGTAGCCTTTGAGAGAAGCAGGATTACTATCCATCACGTGGGTAGGCCTCATCTGATAAGCTGAGGAATTCTGCCCCCCAGACCGCCTTCAGATTCAAAACTGCAGTATCACCTCCTGTCGGAATTTCCAGCCTGCCAGCCGGCCCCGCACACTTTGTCGGGCTTGCCACTTTCTACAATCGCATGAGCCAGTTGTGACCTGGATCCAAAGCCCTCCTTCATCTGGCTCCGCCCTGCCGTTTCGAGTTCGTTTCCTGGTACTTTCCAACGCCCGCCTGCCTTGCTGGGTCTGGTCCTGGCACACCTTTGTCTGTGCTGAGAACATTCTGCTGAGAACACCTAGGCTTGCCAGGCGTCCCCAGTTCCTGTCGTCAAGGCCTGGACCAATTACCACACACGAGGGCATGAGGAAGAAATAAAAGGGGGGAACAAGATCCTCACATTTACAAATATGTAAAACCAGCTTTGAAAGGTGAGGTTTCACCTCACGCACGTGCCAATTCTGACTAATTGGCGGCGGCTGCCTGGCACATCTTAAGAAGGATCCTGAGGCTCTGTCTGAAAGAACGCAGTGGTCTATTGTGGGGTCTGACAGAAGACGGGAGGGAAGGGGTCAGAGGGGTAAGAAACTTGCTACACATTTGCCACCTCTAGCTTGGATGTTAAGGAAACTAGCCAAGATTATTTTCTCTAAGTCCTTTCCAATGCCTAATCAAACAAGCCATCAGATATATGAATTTTAAAATAACAAATTTGCATTCCAGTCATTTCTCAGATTTACATATGTAGGCAAAGTCAACCAAGGGCATTCAAACAAGGGTAGAAAGAGTACAAAGCACAGGCTCCATTTGCTTCCCAAACACCTCCTTTTTTCATGTAATACCAAATTGCAAAACAGAATTTGCCTGCTAGGTGATGAGTGGGGAATATAAACATCCCCAGCATGCAGGTTTAGCCTTGGCCATGCTGCCCAGCACCTGACACTAGGGTGTCCTTAGAAATACTTCTGGGAGATCATTAGGTATGAAAATTTTCCTGGGGACACAAAAGTTGTACTGGATTGCTGGAATGAGACAAGAAGCAATCCATTGCAGCACACCAAGATCAAAGTTTGCCCTATTGATACAGATATTCCTGAAAATCAACCCCAAATTGTCCTCATTTTTTAAAAAATCACCCTATGCCTGGTTTTCATTGGTTCTTTCCTATGTTCGTTAAGGTTTTAAGTGGGGACACGTGATTATTTATAGAGTTGGATCAGGTTACTTTCATTCATTCAGAACTTGAGCACTTTCTTCTAACAAAAGACGGTGTGATATGCACTGGAGATATAATACAAAGAGAATTAGGAGATAGTCTGTACTTTTAAGGAGTTCAAGCCTAATTAATGGCCTAAGAATATATAGAAACATATCTTTGACCAGGATTGGCAAACTTTTTTTCTATAAAGGGCCAGATAGTAAATGTTTTCCGCTCTGCAGGCCATACAGTCTCAGCTGCAACTACTCAACTCTGCTGTTGTAGCACAAAAGCAGCCACCAACAGCACTTAAACAAATGGCCTGGCTAAGCTCCAATAAAAATCTATTTACAGAAAAAAGCTGCTGGCCAGACTTGACCTATTATTTGCTGACCCCTGACTTAGGCTCTATTAGATGAATCCTAGGACGTGAGATGAGCATTTGAGAAATGGAAGAGGTAAAAAATGGGCAGATCAGTTTTTGGTTGATGCAGGGGCTTGAATAATGAGATCCTTATTCCTCGGTGGTGATTTTTTAATTTATTAAAATTCCAAATAAGATCTATGACATCTCTTGTGAATATAGTGAGAAAATAAAGAAGTTACATTTACTAATAGAATGATTTTACTCATCTTAAAAGTATTTTTAATACAAGATTTGCCATAATCACCAATTCATTCTGTGAGATACAATTGCCAAATTTGAAAACAAATTAAAAATCCACATGGCAGAGTGGCAAAAACCTTAGAAGAAAGTAAGAAAAGTCTCAATTACAAAGATATGGAATCAACTTAAGTGCCCATCAACTGTGGAGGGGATAAAGAAAATGTGGTGTATGTTTAATATATACCACAGAGTACTACTCAGCCATAAAAAAGGATGAAATAATGTCTTTATTTCCATCCAGCAACTTGGATGGAACTGGAGGCCATTATCCTAAGTGAAGTAATCCAAGAATGGAAAACCAAATACCACATGTTCTCACTTACAAGGGGGAGCTAAGCTATGGGTTTGTAGGTACATACAGAGTGGTACAATGGACATTGGAGACTGAGAAGGGGGGAGAGTGGAAAGGGAACGAGGGAAGAAAAACTACCTATCAGGTGCAATGTACACTATTAGGGTGATGGGTACATTAAAAACTCAGACATTACCACTATACAATTCATCCATGTAACCGGAAAGTATTAGTACCCCTAAATCTATTGAAATGCAAATTTTTAAAAAGATTAAAAAATTGCGGAGACAAAAAAATTTTTTTTTAAACGTGCAGTGGAAATATGCCCCTGTCATGCATAGAGTTCTTAATTTTTCAAATCATCATGGAATAGTCTGGAAAAACCCACTCTCACCCCAAAACCTCAACCAGGGCTTCCTTCATTCATCTCCCCTCCAACAACTAGGAATCTATTGAACAATGGGACAAATAAAGAAGTCTGGAAAATATGATGGAAGATCAGACAGCACTATTTTAACATTAGCTACTCTGAGGTTCTAATGAAATCCTGACCTTACAAAATGAACTTGTTTCTGAAAAGATGATTTGAGAAGTCCCCTGAAACACAAAGGCTTTGGTAGGCAGTGCCCCCAGCTCAGCTTGTAGGACAAAGGTACTCATCTCTCTAAGTTTATTGTATTTTTCCTGGTATCATTACATTTCATAGCATCCTAGAGGTTAGGGAGGAAAGTACTCTGTTTTATTGTGAAACCCAAGTCCAGACAGATTCTGTGACAGTCAGTGGCACGATCATTGCCAACCATTCACAAAATGATATTCATTTCTAGAGGGGACAGCACAGAGGCACACTAAGGAACTGGCCACCTGGCAAACTTCACTTCCACATCACAACTGTGTCCACTCTAACCCTAGTATATATATTTCCACAATATTTGGAGCCTGTCGAAATAGCCCAAAGATGTCAGTTAATGAATGTAGTACATCTTTTCCTCTCCACTAAGTCTTTATATTTTCAAAGACCAAAAGAGTCTTTTAAGACCCTAGTAATGATTCTATAACTTCAAACATCATGAATGATAAAATAACTTTATTAAACAAGGGAAGCAGGCTCTTCTGAAACTAACCCTATTAGCTTTCCAAACACTTAAGAAACAGTTTTTGTGGATTAAGTTAGTAGCAGATAATCAGCTGTCCATCCACCATATACATTTCTTACAATTTTCACACATATTGCATATCATTACCAGCTATGCAATGGATTGGGTTAACTAAGATTCTTTCTAAGTGTGCTTACGTAAAGCCTCACTCTCAAGAATCTGAAATAAAATGAGCAGCACACACTTCTTGGTCCCCCATTCTATTTATCATATAGTGCTGGGTACTGGGAATTCTAAGAAACACAGGACATGGTTCCTGTCCTGAAGAAGCTTGCATGGTCAAAGCAAAAATAAATAATAGAGCAAATTATCATTTAGCCAGGATAAATCCCCACAAAAATGTAATAACACACCAAAATCACTCCACTTTTCACTGGTACCCACTGCATATAAAATAAAGGCAAAGCTTCCTAAAATGGCCGGTGCAAATCTGTGTGCTCTGGGATACAGCCTTTTCTCCAGCCATAGGTCTACTTGCTCTCTCTGCTCCAGACACACTATCTGTCTTTCAGTCCTGTGTCTGACTATACTCCCTTCCACCAAGGACCTTGGAGCAGGCCCTTTCCTGAACCTGGAGGGCTCTTCACTCCCCTCCGTCCCTAGATGACTCCTTTTCATCAGCAGCATTCACCCCTCATAGGCTTTCTCTGCCCCATACGCCTGTCCTTCTTGGTAGTTTTCACAGTAGCAAATCTTGTATTCATTATAAAGTTATTTTATGAATGTGTTTCTTTTCAGTTTGAAGATAACACAACAAAAAATAAAAGAAAAAGATATTTTTTAAAAATCAAGAAATAAGTTTCTCTCCACTTCTATGCTTAGCATAAATAGGGGTTCAATAGATACTTGTCTAAATAAATGGATTAACAAGTGAATGAATACCTGGAGTTACATAAATAAATTAACCCACATCTTTCTATTTGACAGTGATCATTTAATAAAGTTATTAAAAGTCAAAAGGTCACTCAGTAAATATTTGTAAAATTCCTACTATATAATCTGCCAGGCATTGGAAGGTAGAAATGAAGACACTGTTCCTACTTGAGCTGGCTACAGAGACAGACAAGTAAACAAATAATCACAATATAATATGCATTTGAGATAAGAGAAATCTAGTGTTAGGAGACCCAGGCAAGAATTAACTCTGCCTGGAGGAGCTAAAGAAGACTTCTAGGGAAATGATGTGTGAACTCTTAAAGAAGAAATAGAAGTGCAATGGGCTGAAGAGTGAGAGAAGGCATTCCATGCAGAAAATGGAATGTATAAAGGAAAAAGGTTTGAAGAGCATGGTATAGCATGGAATAGCAAATCGTTTGGTACCTGTGTGACTCAGGGTGTGTGGAATGGGAATGACTTGGAATGTAATGGAAATTGTTAGCTGAGGTGAAATGATGAGGACATGATACATTTGAGGTAAGAACAAGACACCCAAATGGAACTGAATGCGAATTAATGGGAGGTAGAGAATAGAGGTTTGGGAAAGTAATAAGAAAGAGAGAAATATTAACACCTTCAAGGCAACAGAGGGATATTTGGGAATCAGGGACTCCCAGTCTCTGACCACCTTTTCAAAATCATACTTCATAAGGTAGTGTTTTTCTCACTTCCCTAATGACAACAACCACATGGTTGTTAAAAATATATATCCCAGGGACATATCTCAACCTTACTGAATCAGTGTCCCCAAAGGAGAAGCTTGGAAATCTGTATGTTTAACCAACACCCCATGTAACTCTTATTATCAGGGAAGCTTGAGAGACATTCCAAAGAGAACACTGACTCCATCTTCAGGTAAGACTCACCAGCCATTTCCCTAGCACTGTCCACTCACCTGTCAGGAATGATGGCTGCCCAGAAAAAATCAATGACCTTTATTTCCAATATAACAATAAAATATAACTGGACTAGCACAGAGGAAGTACAGATCATTGGGAGAAATGTACATGCTAATGAAGGAAAATTTCAGCTAATTATGCTCAAAAGGTAGAAAAACTAGACTGTGCAGAGAGAGGAAAGCCCATGCATTTCCCCTATTAGTGTGGTGGCTATGGGTCATTTCTTTGGTCTCCAAACCTATTTGCTTCTCTCCAGTTGACTGTTAATTCATCAGTTGAGGTCCCAAGTGCTGTGTGGTTGGCTACAGAACAAATAAAATTCTCTCAACACTTAGTTGTTGGGCTTTCCAATGACAGAGAATGAAGAAAGTATATATGCTATGTAACATGGCCCATTCAGAGGCCATCACACCCTTCATATTGAAAAATAAAACAAAACAAAAAATCCTTTCTGTGCTATTGAGACATTAGTGTTCAGAATTTGAGGTGAGGTGGCCATACTGTAATTATTTGGATAGCAACACTTCATTTGGCCCACACACTTTTCCTGTGACCAGCTGGGTCACCATTTGACTCTCCGTGACTGAAGATATGAATGGAAATTTGGCTACTGCAAGACTAAACCATCTCTAGTGGAAAGCTTTTGCCCTTCCTGGGACTCAGCTGGATAACTGCCTCCAACCTCAGAACTCAGTAAAAATCAATGCAGTGGAATCTTGGGTTGTTCATACAATTTCCTTTATGGTTTCAGCTAAATAATTTCACATCTTTGTGCCTCAGTTTCCTCACCTGCCACTCATCACAAATGCTATCTTTTTAACCTGTTTTATATAATACTATATAAAATAAATGATGTTTTTAAGAGCTTGCCTAACAAGATATCAAAATTATTTTGTTGAGGCCAGGAACAGTAGCTCATGCCTGTAATCTCAGCACTTTGGAAGATCAAAAAGGAAG
>NW_012139080.1:2560776-2571235 GCF_000956105.1 Propithecus coquereli | reverse complement strand
TGAATATACTGAAAACCATTGAGTTGTACCCTTTCAATGGGTGAATTGTGTAGTATGTGGATTCTATCTTATTAAAGTTGTTTTAAAAAATGAAGTGAGTTACTTTACCTTTTTGTACCTTAGTTTCCATATTTGAAAAATTGAATAATAATACCAGAGAGGAGAAAATTAAATATAATGTTCATAAATTTCTGTTCATTTCACCTTCACCACTCTAGACATTCCTCAACTGTTGCAACTCTTATTTAAGAACCCCTGGAAATCACCTTGACTCTCAAATATCAAAACAGATAATGCACTGACTTTGCTCAGTGCTGACAGTTTGCTGCCAATCTACTGAAGTAGAACCTACAGGGAAAGAAAGGAAGAAAGAAAAAGAAGAAGGAAAGAAAGAAAGAAAGAAAGAAAGAAAGAAAGAAAGAAAGAAAGAAAGAAAGAAAGAAAGAAAGAAAGAAAGAAAGAAAGAAATTGGATTAGCTGGGCATGGCAGTGCATGGCTATTGTCCAAGCTACTAGGGAGGGTGAGGCAGGAGGATCTCCTAAGCCCAGGAGTTTTAAGTTACAGTGAGCTATGATCACACCACTGCATTCCAGCCTGTACAACACAATTGGGCCAAACAGACATTTACAGAACACTTTACCCCAAAATTACTTAATATATATTAATATACATTCTTCTCATCAGCACATGGAACATTCTCCAAGACTGATCATATCTTAGGCCACAAAACATGTCTCAACAAATTCAAAAAAACAGAAATCATACCATATATCTTCTCAGACCACAGTGGAATAAAACTAGAAATCAACTCCAAGAGAAACACTCAATTCTATACAAAGTCATGGAAATTAAACAACCTGCTGCTGAATGATAATTGGGTGGAAATTAAGAAGGAAATCAAAAAATTCCTTGAACTGAAAACCAGAGGGGACAAAAGCTAACAAAATTTATAGGATTTAGCAAAAGCAGTCCTAAGGGGAAAATTCATTGTCTTAAATGCCTGCATCAAAAAGACAGAAAGATCACAAATTAACAATTTAATGACATGTCTCAAGAAACTAGAAAAGGAAGAGGAATCCAAATCCAAAGCCAGCAACAGAAAAGAAATAAGGTCAGAGCAGAACTAAATGAAATGGAGAACAAAAAAACAATACAAAGAATCAATGAAACAAAAAGTTAGCTCTTTGGAAAGACAAACAATATTGATAGACCTCCTGCTAGATTAACCAGCAATAGAAGAAAAAGGACCAAATAAGCTCAACCAGAAATGAAAAGGAGATACTACAACTGATGCCACAGAAATATAAAATAATCACCTGTGAATATATGAAAATCTCTACACACATAAACTAAAAAATGTAGAGGAAATGGACAAATTCCTGGAAACACACAACCTCCCAAGATTCAATCAGGAAGATAAAATTCCTGAACAGACTAATAACAAGCAACGAGATTGAAGCAACAATAAAAACTCTTCCAACAACAAGAAAAAAGCCCCAAACCAGATGGATTCACAGCCAAATATTACCAGACCTAAAAAGAAGAACTGGTACCCATACTGCAGAAATTATTCCACAACAGCGAGAAGGAGGAAATCTTCTCCAACTCATTCTATAAAGCCAGTATCACCTTGATATCAAAGCCAGAAAAGGACACAACAAAAAAAGAAAACTACGGACCAATATCCCTTATGAATATAGATGCAAAAATCCTCAATAAATACTAGCAAACTGAATTCAACAGCACATGAAAAAAAATAATCCACCATGATCAAATGGGGCTCATCTCAGGGATGCAAGGATTGTTCAACATACTTAAATCCATAAACGTGATTCACCACATAAACAGAAGCAAAAACAAAGACAATATGATCATCTCTATAGATGCAGAAAAAGCATTCAACAAAATCCAGCACCCTTTCATGATAAAAAAAAAAAAAAGCCCTCAACAAACTAGGCATAAAAGGAACATATCTCAAAACTATTAAAGCCACATATGACAAACCCATAGCAAACATCATACCGAATGTGGAAAAGTTGAAATCATCCCCACTAAGACCTGGAACAAGACAAGGGTGCCCACTGTCACCACTTCTATTCAACATAGTGCTGGAAGTCCTAGCCAGTGCAATCAGGCAAGAGAAAGAAATAAAGGGTATCCAAATCAGGCAAGAGGAAATCAAACTATTGCTTTTTGCTGATGGTATAATCTCATAACTATTATAGAAAACCAAAAGACTCCACCAAGAGACTCCTGAAATTGATAAATAAATTCAGCAAAGTCTCAGGTACAAAATCAATGTACACAAATCAGTAGCATTCCTATACACCAGTAACAGTCAATCTGAGAGCCAAATCAAAGACTCAATATCATTCACAATAGCTACAAAGAAAACAAAATACCTAGGAATATACTTAACCAAGGAGGTGAAATACTTCAACAAAGAGAACTACGAAACACTGAGTAAAGAAATTGCAGATGACACAAACCAATGGAAAAACATATCATGCTCATAGATTGGTAGAATCAACATTGTTAAAATGTTCATACTACTCAAAGGGATTTATAGATTCAATGCAATCCCCCATGAAATTACCAACATCATATTTCACAGATCTAGAAAAAATAATTCTATGCTTCATGTGGAACGAGAGAAGAGCTCAAATAGCCAAAGCAATCTTAAGCAAAAAGAACAAATCTGAAGGCATCACATTATCAGACTTCAAACTATACTACAAGGCTATAATAACCAAAACAGCATGGTATTGGCACAAAAATAGAGAGACGAATGGAACAGAACAGAAAATTCAGATATAAAATCATCCACATACAGCTAACTGATCTTTGACTAAGCAGACAACAATATCCACTGGGAAAAAGAAGCCCTATTCAATAAGTGGTGCGGGGGAAATTGGATAGCCACATGCAGAAGAATGAAACAGGATCCATATTGCTCACAACTCACAAAAATTAATTCAAGATGGATAAAAGACTTAAATGTAAGGCATGAAACTATAAGAATTCTAGAAGAAAATGTTGGAAAAACTCTTCTAGATATCAGCCTAGGCAAAGACTTTATGAAGAAGACCCCAATGGCAATAACAGCAACAACAAAAATAAATAAATGAAACTTGATTAAATTAAAAATCTTCTGCACAGCTAAGGAAATAGTCAACAGAGCAAATAGACAACCTACAAATGGGAGAAAATATTTGCAAGCTATATGTCCAATAAAGGGCTAATAACCACAATCTACAAAGAACTCAAGCAAATAAGCAAGGAAAAAACAAACAACCCCATTAAAAAGTAGGCAAAAGACATAAACAGAAGGTTTTCAAAAGAAGATATACAAACAGCCAATAAACATACGAAGAAATGCTCAACATCACTAATCATCAGGGAAATGCAAATTAAAACCACAATGAGATATCACCTTACCTTAGTTAGAATGGCTTTTACTAAAAAGTCCAAAAACGATAGATGCTGGCATGGATGCAGAGAGAAAGGAACACTTCTACACTGTTGGTGGGACTGCAAATTAGTACAACCTCTATGGAAAACAGTATGGAGATTCCTCAAAGAACTAAAAGTAGACCTGCCAATTGATCCAGCAGTCCCACTACTGGGCGTTTACCCAAAGGAAAAGAAATCATTTTATCAAAAAGACACCTGCACTCGAATGTTATTGAGCACAGTTCACAATTGCAAAGATGTGGAATCAATTCAAGCGCCCATCAATTCATGAGTGGATTAACAAAACGTGGCATATGTATACTATGGAATACTACTCAACCATGAAGAAAGATGAATTAAGGCTTTTTGCAACAATTTGGATGGAATTATCCTACGTGAAGTATCTAAAGAATGTAAAAACAAACACCACATGTACTTGATACTAAATGGGAACTAACCAATAAGCACACATGTGCACAGGGGGAAGTAAAACTCAGTGGAAATCAAGCCAGGGGGAGAGGGGGATACGTGAAAACCTACCTAACAGGTACAATGAACACTATCTGGGTGACGGGCATACTTACAACCCTGCATAACAAAATTGATACATGTAACCAAAAACATTTGTACCCCTGTAATATTTTGAAATAAAAATAAATTAATTAAATTAAAAAAAGAAATGAAATGAAATAAAATGGAGAGGGATAAAGAGTAATTCCTGGGTTTTGCTGAACTATACACAGATTTCTAAAATCACCAAAAACTGTATTTGGTAGGCCATATGGGTATATTTAAAGGAAGATTCCAGGAAATGCTGAGCATTGCTTTCTTAATGGCCATATCTAAATTTCATTGATATTATGTCCACTCACAAAATGATTCATAGGGTTTTTCAAGGTTTCTTGCCCTTAGGTCCACAGAAGAATTTCTCGAAGTGTGTTTACAATGGATGATCATAGGAATTATATCGAGAAAATAAAACAGGAGGGTCATGTTCAGAAGTCTTGTATATACAGACACTTGATTTATGACAAAAATGAAACTATAAGCAGTACAGAAAATGGTCATTACAATAAATGGTGCTGGAACAACTGGATATCCACAAGGGGGGAAATGGTGTTGAATAAAAGATGTTAGATACAATATAACCCAACATTGTATATTTGGCATCTCATAGTATAGAGTAGTGGGTCTCAAAGTGTGGCTCATGGACCACTTGCATCCCAGTTACCTGGGTGATAGTTGAAGATATAGATTCTTAAGCCTGCCTCAAAATCATTGATTCTCTAGGAATGAAACCTAAGTATCTTTATTTTTATCATACTGCTCTAGGTGATTTTTAACACACTAATGCTTGAGATTCACTAGCATGGTTAATGAAAACAGTTAGGAAAACAGTCATCTAAACCCAGCTCTGCCACATGTGGGTAAATTAATTAATCCATCTATATTTCAGTTTTCTCTTCAGTAAAGTGATGATTGTAACCACCTCATAGGTTAGTTATAATGATTAAATGAGATAATATATATACAGTGCTTAGTATAGTCCTGGTTCACAGTAAGCACTCTCCACGTCCAATAAACTTACTAGAAATGAAGTGTTTTAAATCACAAAAATTTTTAATTTTCAATTTCTAACTTTTTAGTGTTATTCCTGTATTAATAATGTATCTAAAGAACAGTATCTTTGCCAAGTGTATTGACAGATAAGTGGAAAGTGTTTGATCTTGAGAACTTGTTTGAAGGCACTATCTGGAGAACATAACTATTCATTCATACACCTCTCCCCTAAGAAATTATGGTCCCATTCAAAAGATACAACTTTAGGATTTGTGCATGTGATATAGCAAGGGATGTCTGCCCAGTCACCCACATGAGTTGAATAACCTTGATAATCAATGCAACAGCGGAACAGTTCATTAGGAAAACATTTACTGGAAGATTACAATGTTCCAGATACTATACTAGATGCTGAGCATTGAGAATAAAAAGGTACAGTCCTTTCCCTCAAGTAGCACATAGGTTATGGGATATTACAGCATGTCATCCTCACATTTGCATGTGTTACACAGTATTTCTTAAAAATTTTTTTCTTGTTTTTAAATAGTTAGAAAACAGGAAAATCCTGGTTTTATGGACAGGGTATTTATTTATTGCTGTTCTTTCTGAATTGGGGATAAAAGAAAGATAATAAACAATAAGTGCACCTAGCTTCCTCTCGTCTTCCTGTTCTCAAAAGAAAAAACTTTGCTTTGGAACTTTGAAGACATTGCTCCATTTTCTTCTAGCATCCAGCACTGCTGATAATAAGTGTGATGCAATGAATGAAGGAAGGAAACTCCTCTGGTAGGGTAAAAGCCACCTTAGCAACTTCTCCAGTCTGTGCAGTCTCTGCTTGCTCTTCAGTACCGAGAGACTAAATATTTGTGCTTGGAATTGGACAGCAAGCTTCAGAAAGTAATGGGCAAACCGTTAGGAGTCTGGGCCAATTGTGCCCAGATAGTCAAAGCCAGAGATGTCTGAAATTCAGACAAGACATTTTGCAGAGACAGTCAGTGTTAGTTCCTAGGGATACTGTAAAAGTTTCACAAACTAGATGGCTTAAAACAACAGAAATGTACTCCCTCACTGTTCTGGAAGCCAGAAATCCCACATCAGTGGACCCATGCTCCCTCTGAAGACTCTAGGGAAGAACCTGTTCCATGCCTCTCTTCTAGCATCTGGTAGTTGCTGGCAAATCTTGGCATTCCTTAGCTTGTGGCTGCATCACTCCAATCTCTGCCTCTGTAGTCACATAGCTGTGACTCTGTGTTCCCTCTGTGCTCTCTCCTCTTCTTCTAAGGACACCAGTTATCGGATTTAGGGCCCACCCTAATTCAGGATGTTCACTTAAACTTAGCTACAGCAATTACATTTGCAAAGACCCTATTTCTAAATAAGGTCACATTCTGAGGTTCCAGGTGGACATGAATTTCGAGAGGACTCTGTTTGACACAGTGTGGTGTCAATAGACCATGGTCATTAGAAAGAGAAGGTAATAAGAGTTATTTGGGATCCAGGCAGGGAATGGAAGCAAAGACAGGGAAAAAGCAACAGCTACACACTTTGCACTCCAGCAGCTCTGAACCTCACAGGGTTGCCTTCCCACACGCTCCTACCTTCACTAACACGGCCAATCTGTGCATTACGCAGGGTAGGCACAGTGCCAGGGGGCCCATGATACTTTCAGGAGCCCATAAAAGTATTTTAATCTCTTTCAAGATCTAAAGAAAAAAATAAATGTAATCCAGCCCGGATTATATTCATATTTGTATCAATGCAGTCAAAAAATATAACTTTCAATATTTTTTAATAGAGGAGGAAACCCCGGAAAGGCAAAAGTACCCAGGGCCCACGAAGTCATCATGCAGCTCTGTTCACTCATGTCAGTGCTCACACACCTGGTCTGGAGAAGCTTGAGAGCTGATGTTAGTTTTCCACCCGTCCCTACTCCCAGAGGTGGCCCGTAGCCAAGCACTGACTGCCTGCAGGGGTACCACAGCCCTGCCCCCTTGCTCATGGGAAGAATAACCCGTATGGTATAATCCGGTCTCCACTGTGCGCCATGAAATCCCATTGTTGCCTAGCTTCTTCCCCTTCCCTCTTCTGTTTCCCTCCTACCTTTGCAGCATTCTCTCTCTATTTCACTTGCCTAAGAATTCCCATCTCAACCTCTGCTTCTAGGGAACGTGATCTAAGACACTGAATCTCCACGAATAGCATTAACACCTGGTAAAAATTCTCTGATAAACAAACATATTGAATGAGTGAATGAATGAATGAATGAAGGAGTAAATATTAGGAGAGATGGCAGCAAATATCAAAGACCTGGTTGGGCCTTTACAAGGGCTGAACTGATCATAAAAGGAACTTTAGTGTTTGACAAACTAAAGACTTAAACACAGAGAGAAAAGACAGGGATGTAGATTCCAGAACAGGGGCACAAGAGAAAGGGTCTGCTCATAAAAATGGAGGAAGAGTCTAACGATCAGACCTGAGAAACAATGCGTACCGTGTGCCCAGCACTGTGTAAGTCACTTTCACATGTAGCAACAGACTAAGATGATGTTACGCTGTCACAACTGAGGCAGGTTTCCTTAAATTCTCTCAGACTTGATTGGCCCCAGAGCTGGGGGTGAGATGAGTTTGCAAGGACTGATTATGAGGTTGGTTCAGATGAATTTGTGTGAACAATCATCTGTGGATGAAAGGGCTGCCTTTGAAGACCTGACACCTTGTAAGAGTACCCCCGATCTTAAGAGTGTGGTCCTCTGAAGCCAGCATTCGACAAGATGTAAAAATGAGAAGATTTCATGCCATGGAATTTCTATCATAGACATGGCTCTTTGTAATTTTAGCAGCTCCTCTCAACCTTTGCAGCAGTTTGGGAGCCGAGCAGATGGCAGGGGAGGGCTTAACTGCATGGTGAAGTTTCAGCTGCAAAAGGCAATTCCTAGAATGACAATTCAGACACTCATTTCCCCCAACACTTATCATATTGGCAGAGGGTTAGTGAATCTTTTTAGAAAAACATGAAGGAGGCAGCGCGTCAGAATAAGGCTTCCTGTGTTTGGTTAGGTTGTGTGGAGGCAAACACTACCGAGTCCAATTCTTCCCTTGCATTTGCTGTTCCCAAGGCAAAGGGCCAGACTTGTTTGTAAATTAAATAGTATCTGAAAAAGCTAAAGCTTAGGGTTTGCAATATAAGGGACCTCCAGCACATGAAGCAACTGCTGAATGCATCTGAAACCAGGGGATGGCAGTTTCAGCTGAGTTGCTCCAACCCCGGCTGGCACTGAGGACTCCTATAGTTTCCAGCTATGTATCATAAAGAAACAGCAAGTTTGTAGTAAGAGCATAATCTGGGCTCCAATCCTGCCTCTGATAGTAAATAACTATGTGATATTGAACAAATGACGTTTCCTCTCTGGGCCTGTTTCCACAAATGGAAAATGGTGGTGGAAGTGGGGTAGGGGACAATACCAACCTCAAAAGATTATTGTCGGAATTCAGTATGATAACGTATGTGAAAATAACTGGCATAGTAGATCTTAAACTGCTATCAGTTTTTCTTCATTTCTATTCTGCCTAGCTTGGTAGAAGTTTGTCAAAATAGCTGTTGCTCTTTCAAACTGTTTCAGCTGTGGCTCACCTATAATTTTTCCTTTTATCTGCAAACAACTTTAATTATAAAGGTTTGTTTTTCTTGAAATTCCATAGCCCTTATTCTTTGTGAATGAGTTAGTGAGGTTCAGCTTTTGGGATTTTAGTTTTGATCCTTTACAATATGTATATAACAGAAACAATAAATGTATTTGATATTCTGAAGCTATACGTGTATCACCTTTTAATGAGGACTGTTTGTTTTAATTAAGCCCAAATTACTCAAGCATGATAGAGGGGTTATTGATTGAGATTATCTCTGCTGCAAATAACAGAAAGGGTACTCAACTAGCTTAAACAATTAAGGAAATTTACTGGCTCCTGTAACTGAAAAGTCTGCAGGACTTTTCATGGTTGGATCCAGGCATGGTTTGGTCCAAGTCCTGGCATAATTTTTTCTGCAATTCTCTCAGTTTTGCCTCTCTCTAAATGTCGGCTTTGTTCCTAGGCTGGCCTCATAAAATGACCACTAGCAGCATGCATGGTGGTCCCTCATTCACATCCAAGAGCAGTGCAAAGGTCAAGGCTGGTTTTGAGAACCACCATGCGGAAGTCCCAAGCTTCACCCTGATTGGACCACCCCTGATCCAACTTCCGTAACTAGGGAAATATCATTCTCTGATTGACTTAAATCTGTATCAATCACTATGACAAGGAGTTAGGATTATTCTAAGAGGTTTCGTGCAATCAGGGCCCACCTCTGGATCTAAAGATGAGGTCTACCCATCATAAACGTCATGGTTGTCACTCAAGGGAACTGAAAATAAATGGCAGAAGAACAAATTTAATGTCTGCTACAATTAAAAAATAATTTTTAGCAATTCAGTACAGTGTTCCTAAATGCCTTCTTTTATTTTAAAATTATTGCTTATTTTACTACATTAGACTCTTTCCAATAAAATAACATACTTTAGCATCCACAGGCAACCACAGACTGAGAGTCAGTTGATGCAAGGCAAGACATTAACAAGAATTTCAGAATATCTAGATTAGTGGTCTTGTTTCCTGTTCTTTCTCTCTTCCCACCTCCCCTTATTTTTGTCTCCCTCAACTTTCTAGATCATCTTTTCTTTTTCTCAGTTTCCTCCCACTTATAATCCTGTTTTTCTTCTTTCAATATGCTTTTTAATATATGCAAACATAACAGGATATAAGATTAGACATTTCCTGACCTCTCACAAATTTAGCTAAAGCTTCAAAGCTGTTGACATAGGTGACAATGTCCTCCCACGGAGGCACTAGACACACCCTCTCAGGAATTATTAAGAGGAAGCCAAAATCATCGATTGCTCATCTCTCCAGCAGCCTACAAAAGAGAAAACTAGAGATTCATTAGAAGAAATTTCTTTCTTCAAAGGTGAATTTATATGTAGAGATGAGAAAGGAATGGTCCACCCACCTGCCAAATGAGGAAGATGTTCAAAGGACTCACTCAGAGAGCACTGGTGCTTGTGAGAAGGGGCAGCTGGTATCTGACTCCCCAAATGGATATTTACCAGGAGCCACAATCCCAGAGTTTGGAGGTGAACAGAGGAAGAACAAAAAGAATAAAGGAATAGATATTGCCCATCCTTCCCACCACTGAACCCCAAGCTTTGGGTCAGGACTGAGCTGGGCAGAGGGTGGAGAACTTAGAGGAAACTTTTAACTTGTACATAGGATGGAAGGTTTATTTTAGATTGCACTGGGCTTCCTATTACCTGAAAACACCACTGTTCAACAATATTCCAAAATGACCCTGTTGAAGCTGTTTTCAAGAAGTGAGGAAGAGGGCCGGGCGCGGTGGCTCACGCCTGTAATCCT
>NW_012139080.1:2543551-2559761 GCF_000956105.1 Propithecus coquereli | reverse complement strand
TATCTTCACTGTACTTTCTGTGAGCACACCCAAACAATGCATCCGTTAGAGCAGAACAGAAACAAGTAAAGAGCTCATTGCCATTGGCAAATGGCAAATATTCAACACATATGAAATACTTCAATTTCTGAATTCTGGCAAATGGAATTGTAATTGAGGTACAGAATACTCAAATTATTTAAGACTGGTAGAATTTTGTAGAATAAAGTAGAATTTTTCCTTTGTGTCTCTTGGCAAACATGAAATTACATTCCTTAAGGAAAAAAAAATTAACCTCATGTCAATGAAATCAGCCTTAAAAGTGTAGAGAATGTATTTGAACAAAAATATTATTAGCCTAAAATGAATATGGGTAACTATATGATAGAAAATAATTACCAAAACAAAATCTCAAACTAAAAGTGCTGAAAATGGAAACTGAAGAAATCAAGACCACAGATGGAGGCCCCTCGCCTCAGGCCGACTTCACCCCATGCCAGCACCTCAGCATTGACCATTAAAGTACTGCCTCTATTTTTTACTTTTGCTATATACCTTCAAGGGTATATCTTCCAACATCTGCAGTCTAAAATCGTGCTATAATCATCTATACTACAAGGAAATCAGGAAGCTTTTCCCTGGCATCTCAAAAGATCATTTTCCCCTGTTGCATTATTCTTCCACTATTTTCTGCATTCTTATCTTTGTGAATGTAAAGTAGATCCCCTAAACTTTCCACATCTTTGCTTTTTCTCACTGATGAAATAGGGAAATGAGGTATATCCAATTAAACTCTTCTTCCAACCTACCCCTCCAACTGGTTCCCACATTCCAATCGTGAAAGTTACTCTCTCTTTCTAAACTCCACTCAAGTCAGAGTTCTGTGTTCTTCCATTGCTCTGGGAAACCTTCTTCCCTGTCCCCCACCCCGACACACACACACACCCTCCCACACCCTTACTGTCCAAAGAGATCCTTCAAGATCCAGCTTAAATGTTACTAATCTCACCCCTTGCTGCACCCCCTACCCCCAGCCTGGCCAACATAATTAAACATCCTCTCTCCTCTGTCCACAAACTGCATCGCCTGCTTTACAGTTATCTGTTTATATAACCATCTTCCCCATTAGATTGTTAGCTTTTGGAGGCAGAAACTGTGCCATTAGTCTTTATAGCTCCAGTGGCAGAGGGAGACGGTTCATAAGTTATGCCAAAAGAAAGAAAGAAAAAAATCGGAAAAGGTTTTTCAAGACACCTTTAAGGTTTTGTAAGCACTAGAAGTAACCCTTGTGCCCTCTCCTCCACTCCCCTGGTATGTTAGAGCCAGGGTTACGGGGCACTAGCAGACTTCTGGGCTTCCCACTTTGACACTGGCAAAGACCCAGGAGTTGGGTCAAGGCCACCTCGAAATTCCTTTAAAACAAACACAAGCAACAACGCATAATAAATTAAAATCTTCCTTTACAATTCTTAATTCTTACCTAAATTCTTATGTCAAGTTGCCTTAAAAAAGAGATAGCTGTTTATTAATATCCTCCTGTTTATTAATGAGCGATGAGATGGCTCAGTTTACAAACTGGGTTGTTGCTACAGCACATTTACACAGTTATAAATAAAGCAAACCGCAAAGAGATTAGCAGTGGAAGATCTGAGGTATTATTTGTTTTCACTAGGACTCTCCCAGTCATTTTCCTCTGTACCCTAAGGTCTATTTAGCCTAGACTAAGCGGCTGTCACCAGCCCCATAAATGCCCCAGCAAGCTCAGCAGAGCTGCTTGCAGACCAGGGAGGCGACTTGTGTGGCTCTGCTTTCAACAGGCCTAGTTTTGAAGTCTTGGAGTTTTCTTTACAGTCGGTAAAGACAGATCCAAAGTGCTAAAGAGAAGTTTCCGCCTGTGAACCTTCAAGTGTTCCCCTCTGGCCCACCCCTCTCCTGAGTCTTGTTTACTGTGCTCATGAATAGGTTAGTAAGCATACAGTAAATTCCCATTGTTTACCACCCATTGTTCTCTCAAACTGCTTTGTAAACCATGGAGGACTTTAAAAATTCACTTGTTTTCCTGCCCAAGGTAGAAAAAAATTCACTCATTTTCTCCACCTGCCATTATCAACACACGCACAACTATCTACCAGAGAGGAAGGACTTTCCCTGATTTCTACAGCAACATATTAAACTGAAAAGAACACTTTATGTAGAGAACCAAAGGCTTAGGTCCAAATTCTGGCTACATTCCCTGGGCTGGGACTAGGGTAAGGTGATAGGGAAGCCTAGGGCACAACTTTGAAGACAGGGTTCCTCTGGGCCTGCCTCATCCGTTACAATTGTTACATATATATCTCATCATATATAGTACATATATCATATATGTATACATATAATATATATATGTCTACACATACACACATTCTCTCCTCTTTGTAGGACACAGAACGGACACAAAGGAAGAATCAAGTCTACTTGCAAGGAGAGGAGGTCAGAAAAGGAGGCCCTTGAGGTGATTCTTGAAAAAACAGACACACAAGCCTGCCTCCCCCTGCTGTTTTGAGAATTTGGTGACATCATTTATTTACAGCACTTAGCATAATACTTGTAGTCCACAAATGTTAGCTGAAAATAAATGGTTTTTTGGTTGCTTTATTATTCCAGACCCCCTGAATCTGTCAGAGTTGTGGATGGCAACAACATAAACCGCCTCCAGCTAATCTAAGCAGAAGAGAAAGTTCTTGGAAGGGTCTTAGGGAGCTCAGTGAAACAATGGGAAGCAGGCTGAGTGCAGAGTCAGGAAAACCAGAGAGGCCAAGCAGCTGAGGACACAGCCAAGGCCAGCCCCCAGGAGCAGTCCAGCTAGGTCGATGCCACGGACACCCAGCACTGCTGCCACGACCAGGGTGGTTCTCAACCGTCCCTGGGACTGTGTATCCCTCCCTCCGGATGTCATACCCTTGGTGGGAGAACCCACGTGCTAATTCTAGGTGAACTTTCCTTCCATTTTCAGTAGGAAGTAGGGCCCTTTTTTCTAGTAAAAATCACACAGCAAGGCCTATTTTAGAAGTAGAAAGGGAATTTTGGTATAGGGTGTCCAAAAAAAAAAAAAGTTTCAGCTATAATTTAAAGAATACCATTTTTGACATAGCTCAGAATATTGTACCAAAAATACAGAAAATCATCATAAGCCCCAGAAATTTTCCTTCAAAATATAAAATATTTAAGAATCAAGACTTTCAGGTCCTCTTAGGATGTTTCATGCTAGGTACCACACACATAGCAGGTAAGCAATAAATAATAGTGAAGTAAATATAGAGCCAGTTACTACATGTTTGACTACTATTAACCATAAATAATGACTTATTTTAATCTTTTTTAAAAACTGATCTAAACTGTTAATTTCCCAAGTTGAACTCACTTATGGGCCAGTTTAAAATACGGGAAAGTTGGTTTTGCTCTCTTCACCCCCACTAACAAATCTGAGAGATGATTTTTTTCTAACGTGAATGCGAGCATGTGGGAAGTAGTCCAAGGGAATGTCGGCCTATGGGTTGATAACAAGAGCTAGTTGTCAAGAGTTTCATTATGATGGATCAGCAAAAGATAACTCTGATGCTACCAAAAGATCTGCTCCAAGACTTCTAGGAACTGCACAGACCTTTAGACAGAAGGCAGGAACCAGAAACTAGAAAAATGGCTTCAGTGGAAAAACTGGCCCTTTACCATTGGGACTTAAATATGCCAGACTCTCTCCCATATCAAATAAAATCGTCCCTCTATATCTTTTCCTGCAGGTATTACCCTATTTCTCCCCTCCCCTTGACTGTCCCAAACTTCTTGACAGTGGTTTATATTTCCTTTGTCTACTTCCTGACATCCCACTCCTTTCTCAGCTCCCTGTCTGGCCTCCGGCCTCCAGCTTCACTGAAACCCCACTTCCCAAGGTCACCAACAACTTCCTCACAGCTAAACCTGATGGACACATTTCCACCTTTATTTTAATTGGCTTCACAGAGGCTGTGAATGATAATAACTTCCTCTTGGAAATACTTTCTTTACTAAACTTTCATGACTCAATACTCTCATGGTTTTCCTCCTGTGTATATTCAATTGTAATTCGTTGTCATGGATTCACAAAGGCACCCAATGCACAACACTCACAGACCTAACTCTCTATCTTTCTCTGCAGATATACTCTTTCTCCTACATTCTCCTTCAAAATGAATGCCTCTCGCTTGTGCTGATGCTAAAGCTAAAGGCCCAAGCAGTACTCTGGAATCTTCTCTCTCCCCCCATACCCAATCCCTAAGCCCACCACCAACCAGTCAATCAGGGTTGACTATTACAATTCCTAAATGTCTCTCAAGCACTTCTACTTTCCTGCATCCCTTCTGAAACCACTCTATTCAAGCAACCAACTAAATAATTGGATGATCTTAATGACCTCCTATCTCTGAGCCTCAATTTCCTAGAAAGTAATATTAGAATAAACACCAAGTTTCTTCCTTCCCTCTCTGTATTCTGTGATTATATGAATTTACAACCAAGGAAAGGCTCAGGGCAAAATCAGCTCTGGTGCTTTGAGAAACCATCTCACTTTCTCCATTTAAATTAAGCACAGGGGTGACCAAGACTATGCCCACCTCTCACCATAACACTGCTCTTAAGAAAAATCTAAGGGTCTGCAAGACAATTCATAATACAGCTTTTCCCTTTAAATAGGACTTATGCCATATTTTGACCTGCAGAAAATATCTTAGAATGAAATTCTAATGTTGTTAACAAATTTACCTACCTTGTTTCCTTAATTCATCTAAAGGATTCTTAAGAAAAGGGGTTATAGCTATTTTCAAAAATGTCCTATGGGGGAAAAAATCTTATGTAAAGATTCAGTCAATCTTTGTTGACTACCATCTTGAGTGCATATTTAAAAATGTGGGAAAAACAGGAAAAGGTTGATGAAAATTGGGGGGCAGGGGTGAGGAGGAGCAGGGATGAAGGAGTTTAATTGATTTTCAGCAATAAGAAGGTCAAAATAAATGCATTATCAAAGAAGAGTAAAAAATTTAGGTCAGAGCTGCTCTATGGAAAAAAATGTAAAACTATAAGCAGATGGGAAAAGTTAAGTGACACAGTATGGCGAATTCCACTAAAGAGTACAATAGGGAGCCATCTTAATGAGAAAGTAGATTTCAAAATTAGGAGAAGTTGGGGAAACAAATAGCTAAGAGCCAGAAAAGTAAGAGGTCACTTCCTCCCCTGAGGATTCTTTTGGTTCTGAAGTGTGTTCGCCCAGCTGAGGGAAGTCCTGGTGAGGATATCACATGTCCTCTAAAAGGGGCATCTATCAACTGGAGAAACACGTGCCATCTCTCTCCAAAGGTCATTAGCAGATCGAAAGTGTGACACTGCATTAATCTGATTAGGATTAATTTTCTAATTCCAGGTGTGGAACTTTCCTCTAAATGAGCAGGCCTTTACACAAAAGCATAGATTCACTTGGTATGAATAAAACAGAAATAACCTTTAATGCTACCTCCCATCTTCTTAAGACTCAGTGGAAAAGAAAGGGGAAGTTGTCTAGCAAAGAGAGGAGTTTTAAGGATTAGAATTTGCCAGCCATCCAAGCAAACTACAGGTCCTACCAGTGGTGAAGAAGTGTGATGCCATCTTCCTGGCAGACTGAGACCTTGAGAAAACTGGGAGCTTTTTTCTGGTTGGGTAAGACACAGCACTGCCAACAGCCAGCTTCAGCAGGGCAGCGGCAATGTCACAGGTTACATGAGGAACCTTTTGCCTCAGACCCTCCCAGAGAGAGAGACAGCATTTGGGCTCCTACAAAACCCAGTTATATGGGGATAACAGGCTGGGTTCTGGCCCTTTGGAAAACGCCCAGTCCTGCCAGAGTCAGGCTTCTTGGTCCAAAGCAACCCGCTAGTTCAAAATATGTAACTAAAAGCTATCTACACTTTTATATTTTAAATATATTGTTATTTCAAACTGCTATATTGTCGAATTGCATCAGACAGCTTTAAATCCAAGGCAGTGGCTTTCAAACTCTTTGGACAGCAACTCACAAAAAATACATAAAATAATTTTTAACATAAACCAGTTAAGTGCACACACACAAAACTAATATTAAAATCTTATGAAACTTTATTTAATTATATGTAATATATTCTAATATTATTTAGTCTAATTTGTGTCATTATTTCTTAAGTGCTTGCCACAATCCCCAGAATAATTTCATAATCCAGAGCCTGAAGGTTGAAAAACACTATTCTAAGATTATCGGTTTCAGCTACTGTAGCTGGTAGTCTGGTATCCAAATGTTTTCGAAGTTGATTAAAATGCATCAAAAAGCAACATTTGCGAAGAAACTTCAGTCTCCATCAAGAGCATTGTCTTGGGGATTCTTACCATGACTCACCAAGCGAATAACCATCTTTTCCTTTGCAGAACTGAGATGTGAGCCAAACATCAAGTGAAAATGGCATAGCATCAGGAGAGTTGAAAAAGGAGGGCACTCCATCGTCAAATGCAAAGTGTGATCCTTCCGGAAAACATAAAGCAGCCTAGAGCGAGGTAAGGAGAGCAAAACACAACAGGAAAATAGCTATTAATGGAGAAAGGATCAAGCTTGTGACTCTGTCTCCAAGCTTTACAAGTTGTACTTTAATACTTTCCAATCCTATGAAACAGAAATATTCAGGATGACTCCACTAATCATGTGGCCTTGAGTATCTCAGCAGACATCATTTAAGTCATTTAAAAGGATAACTGCAAATTAAATTAGTTCATCCTAATTATGCAAAAATGATAAATTCAAATAAGCAAGGTAATTCACTTCTAAATTAAAAATTTTTTCAATCACTTGGCATCTCAAATCAAAGCAAATGGGTAATGTTACCAATTATATCAATTTGACTCTTAAATTTAAATACATAAACATATGATGAACTGAATTAAAATTCTTATTTGATATGCATTTAACTTATTAACATTTGCGCTAGGGTAGAGAACCACATTCAAGATGTGAAACAGGGTCATGTCCTTGAAAACCAAAGAAGGTTGCCAGAAAAGGGCCTTTGTAAGATTCTGGCAACAGAATGAGTCCCCAAAATCTATTAAACAAGTCATCACCACAGGAAAACTAAGGTAGATCATGCTACTAAAAGCAACACTGTGGAAGCTCGTGAAATATTTATTAAGGGAGATGTTTGATAAATAATAAAAATACTCAGTTTTAGGAAACCATATGAGAACGTGTTAAACTTCAACACCGTTGTGTTCATGATTGCAGGATTTCATAGGAAGAAAAGAAATTAACATTTATTGAATGTCTGTGTTTCGCCAGGCATTACTAAATATTTTCACATACAGCCATGTGTCGCTTAACAATGGGGATACATTCTGAGAAATGTGTCATTAGGCAATTTCGTCATTGTGTGAACATGATAGGGTGTACTTACACAAACCTAGATGGTATAGTCTGCTATACACCTAGGCTATATGGTATAGCCTATTGCTCCTGGACTACAAACCTGTTCAGCATGTTACAGGACTAAATACTGTAGGCAGTTATAATACAATGGTAAGCATTGTGTATCTAAACATAAACAAAGTCCAGTAAAAATACTGTATAAAAGATTTAAAAATGGTACAGCTGTATATAGAGTATAATATTATAATCTTATGGACCACCATTGTATTAATATATATGGTCTATTGTTAACCAAACCATCATTATGTCCCATGTGACTATTCATGATAGCAGTGGAAACTAGGAATAAAAGACATGAAATAATTTGCTGTAAGTCACACAGTGACAAATGACAGAACAAGAATTTAAACTCATCTTCTGATTACAAATCAATTATTTTTGCCACATCCATACCACTTTATCCTGACCCATACTCAAAATATTATAGTGCGTAAAATATTTGCTTAAATGCTTCCTAAGATTTCTGATCAAGAATTGGTCAATTCAGATTCCAGTTTCACGGCTAATGAATAATGAAGTGACCTTTAAAAGAAAAATAAAAACAAAAAATATGCATGTATTCTGGGTTGCACATTAGGAGTCTTCAAACGTTTGATAAAGTATGTGTGTTCTTTATGTATTATATATAAGGATAAAATAAGACAATGTTCTAGTTATCTATTACTGTAAGAAATCATACCAAAACATTGTAACTTAAAACAGTAATTTATTCTTGTCTCTTACCATTCTGTGAATTGACTGGGATTGGCTGGACAGTTCTTGTTTGGAGTCTCCCAGGAAGTACAGTCAGATGTGGGCTGGAGTTGCAATCATGTGAAGGCTCAAGTGGGCTGGTCGTCAAGATGGTTCACTCACACGGCTTGTAGAGAATGTTGAGGATTATCATCCTTTGGGGGGCTGCCAAATGGAGCACCTACATGTGGCCTCTCCATGTGACTTGCGCTTCTCACAAGGTGGTGGCTGGTTTCCAAACGGGAGTGTCCCCAAAAGTAAACGTTCCAAAAGACCAGGTTTCTTACAGTGTAGCATCAGAAGTCCCAGAAAGTCACTTCCACAGCATTCTATTGGTTGAGCCAGTCACTAAGGCCAGCCCAGTTTCAAGGGGACTCCACCTTTTGATACGAAAAAAACATGTACACAGAGGGAAGGAAGGAGAATACCCATCATGCCTTAGTCTTTTGACTCCCATTCTGGCATTTCTACTCTATCCAACTGTTAGAAGGGAAAATGTACATAAAATTATAATAAAATCACTTATTTTGTTGTATTTTCTTTGTATCTTTGGTTCTGCCTTATTTTCTAGAAACACAGCATTTCCTGAATGAATAAATAAATGAAGATCTCTGTCTCCCCTTTTCCTTTCTACTCTTTTTTCCCTTTATCACCTTCCTTCTTTTTTCTCTCTTTTCTAATTGAAAACAAGATTTTTTAAAAACAAACAAAAAATGGCAGCAACATATTCTAATTAGTTAGTAAATCTATAGTTAATGAATTTCTGCCCACATCTCCCAGCTGATATCTGCTTGACTGATTCAGTCATCATCCTATATAAGAAGGTAATAAGAGATTCTTTTAATGCAAGCAAAGAAAAGGAGAGCAAAAATGGGAAAGAAAAAGCAGGCTAACAAGGGAAGAAGGAAAGTATAAATGGAAAGAGAAGTAAATCAGGAACATTGAACAGCAGCATCAAGCCCGAGTGGTTGAAATGACAAAGAGGAAAGAAGCCAAATTCTCCTTACTCATGTGTGCCGCAGCCACCACTTTCTTCCCAACCCATTGCCCCCACTGCCAGCACAGTCCAGCCTTATGTCCTAAAGCCTAAGGAACTGCTACATCATCTCACCTACACTCCCTGCCAGTGTCTTTATCCCCTTAGAAACCATCAAAAACAGCTTTCCTCATGGTGTGCCCAATTATTAAGTAATTGATTGATTAACCAACCACTAAATGACTTCTGAAGGATAAAGCCCAATATAAGCATTTTTATAACCTGACCTAACATTCCTTGCCCATCTTGTTTCTCGAGACCCCTACAGGAATCAATTGATTCTGCCAGGGCACTCTAGTCACTGTCTCCAAATATATATAAAAATGAGATTATATCTCACCCCATTTAATTCTTTATGAAATACATGAAATCTGAATCAAGTAAAAAGAAATAAACAATAGAATATTAGGTTTTATAGAGCAGTGTGGCAGTGTGGTAGGCTTTAGAATGATAGCACTTAGGGTCCCAGTAACTTCTCAAGAATGTAGACTTCTCATTTTTGTCTTCTGTCCTTTGCTCCAATGAATCCTGTCACCGGGTGCTTTCTTTGCTCTCCTCTGCTTTCCCAAATGCTATCTCACAGGGACTCAAAAGAAGACCCCTTCTTTATGGGAAGTAATTTGGATACTAGCCAAGTAATTTGGAAGGTAATATGATTAGCAGGTTTATTCTGGACCTGAATTCACAACACCCTCTGATTTTATTCTGTAGGGAGATCAAATCTCCCCAGTTCCATTGCAGTTTTTACTCAGTGCACTTGTTCAGTAGTTTAAAGAACCATTTGGTAGATAATTCAACTAGCATCCAATCATCTGTCACAAGTTTGATTTGCAATAATTACAAAAAAAATTTGCAGGAAGTGTTAAGAACACCAATGTTACTATTGTAGCTCTTCGACATCCCAATATAAATGTGATTTTTTTAAAAAATGGAGTATTTGAAGATGATGTCTGATTGTATAATCTGGGTGTGGTACATGATCAAAAAGATTTTGCGGTAAGGGCAGTTTGTTGTCAGGTGTAATTAAAACTGTAGATACCATTTTGAAAGTACAGACTTTAGGGGCAGGGGAAGAGACTTTTTGAAGCAAAGTACAAATTAGGAATAATTACAGTGATGATGATGGAATGTCAACATCCATTTCATCATGATGAGCTCAGTATCCTTCAAAGCTCCCTTGAATGAGGGAAAGCATCAGTACAGACCAAAGGCAGCTCTGGAAAGGATACCTTTGAAGTATTAAGGAGTAGGTCAACAGGCAGTCAGCAAACATAAAAGTAGACTAAACCGTAAATGTCTTGATCTCCAATAGAGATCAGTACACTTCAAAATATCTTTTCTTTTTTAAGTCCAATATTGAATGTGCATGCAGTTGTTCAGGTTTTTAAAAATCTAATTTGGGTTAAAAACTGGGTAAAACTAAACTTTGCTTAGAAGAGTTTATAAAAGTGGTAAAATTATAAAGAAGAGTAAGTAAAAGATGGTGGTTCCCTGGGTGCTCATTTCACACTACTTGTTTCGTTTTATGCATTTTGCTGTTTGTGAAGACATTATGTAGAAAATCCACTGATAGTAATGAAGTGTTCGACTTCCACAATTCATTAGCTTGTGTCTGTTACTGCCGTAACCAATGTTTTCCTAACATTCCATTTTAAAGGACGACTTCTTGTTTTCCAGAAGAAATAATGAACCTGGTCTGGCTCTCTGTGATTCTGGGAATGGGTGTGAGAAGATGTACTTCTTAAGCCAAGGACCAAGTCTTATATTTTGTGTTATTTAAAGTACCTGACACAATGTTACAAAACCAGTATGCATTTAGGAATTGATATTCATTCATTCATTTGACAAATATTACTGACTTTTCTACCAACTGACTCTTTGGCAAGTCACAGCAGTTGGCCACCTACTATGGGTAAATGGCATTTAATAAGTATTATAAAGACACCACAGACTCGGCAGTCTCTCCCAGCTATCCAACTTAGTTTATCTAGTGGATATCACTGACTCTCTCTCCCACTTAGGTCTTGCAAAGGGATGCTAGAAGAGGATAGACTAGTTAGAAGGTTGTGATTTAATAAAAAGTGAAAGAAAAAGGGTTAGAGACAGGAGGCAACAATAACAACAACAACAAAAAACAAAACCCAGAGGAACAAGGGGACAGAGACTGCACAGTCTGCAAGGCCTTAGTTCCCTGCGCAGCTTAACTGAGCCAGACAATCTTCCTGTTCCTTGCCTTCCTCTTGCCAATGCCCCACCTCAATCTCTGGGGAGTCAAGCCCAGTATGGATGCCACTGGGACAAGTCAAAGCCAGGCAAGAGTCCTGGGATCAAAACTTGGCTGAGCAGGGTCAAAACCTCCGCTCAGCCAGAAACAGAAAGAGCCAGAAGATAAATATAACCCATTTTTGAGGGAGTGCCAAAGATGAGAAGTAGGAAAGTCAAAATTAGTCATCAAGTCCAAAGGAGTGAGCAACAGAACCAGAGAACGTAAGTCAAGAAGCCAAGTGCCAGATAAAAACAGAAATAAAGACTCAGGGGAAAAAAGAAAAAGAAAAAAGGCAAGATCGAGATAAAATAAAGGGTCCAAGACAATAGGCGAGCACCACTCCTTGGGGTTCAGTACTGGATTTTGTTTGCTCTGGGTTATCCTAATGTAAGAGCATGGGATCTGAGCGGGTACCTTCCTTCCTTATAACTTTCCCTCCCACCTAAGTGACAGCCCAAGGCATTAAAAGTACCAAACATAGCACTCTGGGAGGCCTAGGCGGGCGGATTGTTTGAGCTCAGGAGTTCGAAACCAGCCTGAGCAAGAGTGAGACCCCGTTTCTACTAAAAATAGAAAGAAATTAATCAGAAAGCTAAAAATATATATAGAAAAAATTAGCCGGGCATGGTGGCGCATGCCTGTAGTCCCAGCTACTCGGGAGGCTGAGGCAGAAGGATTGCTTGAGCCCAGGAGTTTGAGGTTGCTGTGAGCTAGGTTGATGCCAAGGCACTCTAGCCCGGGCAAAAGAGTGAGACTTTGTCTCAAAAAAAAAAAAAAAAAAAAAATACCAAACAAAACCTGGAAGCCATTTAGGCCGGCCTGCTAATGAACCAACCTAGTCCAGACTGATTTGACCACGAAGATAACCACATCTCCTGAGGACAATTTTCCCCAGAGTCCTCCATTGACTATGTTGGGAAACAAAACCTTTGAACAAATAGTATCCTTGAACAAATCAGTGCAATTAGAAGCAGCCTGAGACTCAGGGAGGTGGAAATGAATACCATGCCTTACCTACTGGCAGAAAATTTGCTGAGCACTTACTATGCATACTAGCATACTAGCCCAAAGTACTTCAGATACATATGAGAGGGTATTTAACATTTTTCAATTATTCCATTTGGTTAAAATCAATTAAATTTTTTGAAGGATCTTGATCTTCCTTCACCCCTATTTAAATCATAATTTCCTGAAGACTAGGATTATCTTGCCATATTCTTTTTAACCCCCCCTAATTTCTAGCCAAGCCTCAAAAAGTAAAGTATGAGCTGGGAGTTAGCCTCTCCGAGAGCACCTCGATTCTACCTGTCTCACCATAGGAAAGGGACTTGTTCAGTCAACATGAGGCAAAGTGTTAAGTGTCAGATATCAGCCTTAAAAAGAAGAGTTTTCTTTTTTCATTCTCTTCTTCTCCTTTCTGCTTTTCAGAGAAGAAGCAACAATCGTTTAAAATTTTCTGCCATGTGGCCTGCACTCCACAGGCACTCCATAATAGCAGCGCCAGGGCTGCACGAAGGGGTGTGTGTGTGTGTGTGTGTGTGTGTGTGTGTGTGTGTGTGTGTCCCTGCATAGCACACGGTAATTGCTGCTGTGGGGTGGGAGACAGGAAAGGGTACTCAGACACATGAATATTTATATTGGAGACACCGTAGGACCCACAAAAAAGAATTCATGATTTTGTGGTGTTAATGTTGTTAATGTAATATTTGGGGGGTGAGGTTTTGGGGAAAGGAAAAAAGGGGAAGGTTTTGGGGACACGAGGAGCAACTAGAGGGATGGATTCCTGTCTCTAATTGTGTAGGGAGGCTCGGGTATGAAGACTCCGAAGTCTCTCCAGGCACTGGGATAGTTCTGATATTTCACTCTAGAAAGGAAAAAATGCCACGCTCATTCCGCTCTTCCCTCCCTCCCTCCCCACTTCCTTGGTGCCCTTCCAAGGAAGGGCCCTTGGTACTGGCTTCTTAGTCCTCCCCCAGGGGAGGTTTACCCAGGCCAAGAGGGCCAGATGGGGCTGCTGGCAAAGATGTTGCTGATCCGGCTCTTTCTCTTCCCACTTTCCGTCTGCCGGTGCTTTTGGTGGTGGCAGCGCCTGGTCCTGATGAGGGCAGCATTCCCGCCCGGCAGCGGGCGGCGCGCGCACCAGCCAGCAGCCAGTCGCCTTCGCCACTTACGCTCTACCTGCTCTGCGCTGCAATGTGCCTTCATCTTGCTACTCCCATTTACACTTCACACGCCAGCTTTTTCTCAAGAGGGTTATTCGATCACTAACCCCTTTGAATATCAAGATCATCGGCTCATTTATTTTTTCTATTTTAAAGGATGGTGCTGCTGTGCCAGGGAGCCGCCGTATCGATTTCCACATTTGCCAAGGCATCCGGGTGTGAGCTGCCTGTCACAGTGCTGATGTGAATAAAAGGTTATCACTGCGATCATTATTTAGCATTTATACAGCTCCTCACAACTGTTTACCTATGATTCCTCAGAGCACCCCTGTCGAGGTGATCAGCAACGCCCATTGCAGAGGTAATAAATCAGGGATCCCGGAGAGGTTTTAGGATTGTCAGCAAAAGAACACAAAATTAATAACCACAGACCTGGGATTGCCCTTGACCAACCTCCCTCCCTCTAGCATATGTAGCCAGTTCATTCAGTCCATCATTTTGGTTAGCAAACCTTCTCAGGAGGACTCCTCCTCCTCTTGCAGGTTACAACTCAAATGCCACCTCCTTGGAGAAGCCTTCCCTGGCTTCCATGTCTAAAATAGCATCCCCTCTTCAAAGCACACACTGTCACATCCCTGTGTCTCAGACTTCACAGTGTTCAGTGCTACTTGGAATTACCTTGTTTGAGTATTATGTTCTTGTTTATTGTCAGCGTTTGCCATTCAAGAAGGTCATCTCAGTGGCGGTATCATCCTTGCCTGCGTTGTTCAATGCTGGACGTGTCCTCTCTGTTGAGAACAATGGCTGGCATACAGTAGGTGCTCAATAATGCTTGTTGAGTGCACAACAATAAGACTCCCGTAAATCCTGTTAACTTACGCATCATTTCCTATGCCTTTTATCTCTTTCTGGCCTTTCTGGATAGAATCACACATGCGGTCAATTATTCTTAATTACCGTGGAGCTAATGATCTAGTTTGTGGATGGCCCAGGTCCTTGGCTCCCTTTCCTTCTTGCTCCAGATCTTTCAGTCATTTCTCACCTTTAGTTGAGAGGGGCGAAGAAGAGAGTAGAGTCATGAAAGTCCTATTAGGCAATTTTACTAGCCCTAATAGCTCTGGAAATGTATAAAGTTGAAATTATTGATTTCAAGATTTCTTTTTTGCCTTATTTGTGAATTTCAAAAAAAAAATCCATGTTTTATATATGCAATACGGTGAAAAATGCTTTGAAGAAGTTAAAAGCACTGTATAAATGTAAGACATAATTATGTATGCATGTAGTCCCATTAACCTTGGTAATTGAGAGTTGGTTATACATTTAAGGTTTAATTAGTTTTGATAGAACAGTAGCTCACACTTTCTAGTGGGTAGGGCCAGAAAAGGGCTTAGAAAACGTGTCTTTGGTTAAATTTTTTTAACCATCAAATCAAGATAAAGTTTGAAATCCCTTTAAAGCCTGAAAGGTTGTCAGTAATGCTGATGTCTCATCAACAAGAAAGAATAGGCAAATGGTGTTAAATGTCTGAATTTTCTTGCTTCAAACTTTAGGCAATGAGAATATAATTCCCCCACCCCCCAAAAATCTTAGACTGATCCTGGAAGAAAGAATCCCTAGATAATCTAACAATGAAAATCTCTACTTAAAGGTTGTTGTTAATGTTCTTTATAGCCCAATGTGCAACAAAAAAATGGGCTGCCTTTTTGTTCTAAATATAAGGAATCAACATAATACTTTATATTTATAAAACACGTTATTGCGTTTGTTCTTCACAACTCTGTTCATAGATATTATTGTTGCCATTTTTTGATGAAAAACATGGAAGCAAAGCTGCTACGCACCTTCCTCAAGGTCTTAGAAGAGGTCACCAGGAAGACTGGTTTGGCTCAAGTCTCCAGACTGCAGGTATACTATTCTCCACGATAATGTCAGAAAACCACATTGGAAAGGGAAGACACAGTCCTAGTAATTCCTAGCACTGATGCACCAGCGCCAAGATTCAAGGCTGGGCAAATATTTTACTGAACTGTTAAATTCTCCACATTCACTCAGTGTGCACGGTCACGCGCTGCAAAATGACGTTTCGATCAACAACAGACCATATATAGGACGGTGGTCCTGTAAGATTATAATAGAATTGAAAAATAGCTATTGTAATGACATCATAGCACAACATATTACTCACGCGTTGGTGGTGATGCTGGTGTAAACAAAGCACTTGATAATGATAATAGACAGCTATGTAACTGGCTTATGTATTTACAATACTATACTGTTTATCATCATTTTAGAGTGTACTCCTTCTACTTATTTTTAAAAAAGTTAACTACGAAACAGCCTCGGACAGGTCCTTCAGGGGGCGGTACAAAAGGCGGCATTGTTATCACAGGAGATGGCAGCTGCAGGTGTGTTCTTGCCCCTGAAGACCGTCCAATGGGACAACATGAAGAGGTGGAAGACAGTGATAGCGATGATTCTGCCACTGTGTAGGCTTAGGCTAAAGTGCATGTTTGTGTTGTGGTTTTTTTAAAAAAAAAGTTTAAAAA
>NW_012139080.1:2489643-2543287 GCF_000956105.1 Propithecus coquereli | reverse complement strand
ACTCACCCAGAGCAACTTCCAGTCCGGCAACTTCCATTCATGGTAAGTGCCCTATACAGGTGTATCATTATTTATCTTTTGTACCATCTTTTTACTGTACCTTTTCTATGTTTAGATACATTTAGATGCACAAATACTTACCATTGTGTTCCAATTGCCTACAGTAGCATGCTGTACAGGTTTGTAGCCTAGGAGCAATAGGCTATACCACATGGCCTAGGTGTATAGTAGGCTATGCCACCCAGGTTTGTGTAAGTACATTCTATGATGTTCACACTACAATGAAATCCCCTAATAATACAATTTTCAGAACGTATTCCCATTTCTAAGAAACACACAACTGTACTATGTCCTAGGCCCAGTGCTTGGCCCTGAAAAGATGCAGAGAAAGTAAAACACAGGTTAGACTTCCTTGACTCTTACTGCCTAGTTGGGACTGGAAATGCACACCTATGAACACTGCTGTAATACAAGGTAGGGTGTGGCGTGCATTAAAAGAGAGATGCAAAGTACTGTAACAGCAGGGAAAAGAGCAAAATCTGAAAACCTTCCATGAAAAGGATGAACTTGGAGGCCGGGCGCGGTGGCTCACGCCTGTAATCCTAGCTCTCTGGGAGGCCAAGGCAGGTGGATTGTTTGAGCTCAGGAGTTCGAAACTAGCCTGAGCAAGAGCGAGACCCCGTCTCTACTAAAAATAGAAAGAAATTAATTGGACAACTAAAAATATATAGAGAAATTAGCCGGGCATGGTGGCGCATGCCTGTAGTCCCAGCTACTCAGGAGGCTGAGGCAGGAGGATAGCTTGAGCCCAGGAGTTTGAGGTTGCTGTGAGCTAGGCTGACGCCACGGCACTCACTCTAGCCCGGGCAAAAGAGTGAGACTCTGTCTCAAAAAAAAAAAAAAAAGAAAAGAAAAGGATGAACTTGGCACAAGATAAAGATTTAACTGAGGGTATACTGGGAAGAGTGAAGAGGAGAGGTAGGGTGTCTACCGAATGTCATCTACCTAAAATTTTACCTATTCAAATTTTATCTACCGTGGCAAAAAGTTAGTAGATAAGCATAAAAGTCAGTAGATAAAATTTTAATTATTTTTAAATAGAAATATTTTCAGATTAGTTATATAAGTAATAATAATTGCAAAAAAACTAAAATAAAAAAAGTTAAAGTGGTTTTCCCTCGGGAATGGAACCGGGGGATAGGAAAGAGTGGGGTTGAGAGGTGGGATAGGGCCTGTTATGTTTCTTCATAGACCCTTCAACACCAATTGGTTTTAAATCCACATGTATAAATTACTTAGATAAATATTAATCTTTTAATGAGCTCTAAAGAATGAGTATGGTTTTTACAAGAAGAGAGACAAAGGGAAGAATAAGTAATCCACTTGAATTGCAGTGGGGGATACACCTTCATGGACAGGGAAACATAAGCTGGTGCTCTATTGTAGAAGGCATTGGATAGAAGGATATAAAAATACACTCTTAGACTGCTGTTGGCAAGGAAGGCAATGAAGGTGATTTAAGTTGAGCAAAGAGGCAATATGCTTAGAACTGAGCTTTACATACCACAGTGGTTCTCAAATTTGAAAGTGCACCAAAATCATTTGCTTATCAAAACAAAATTGCTGGGCCCCAACCAACAAAGTTCCTTCTTCACTAGGTCCAGGGTGGGGCTCAAGAATTTGCATTTCTAATAAGTTCCCAGGTGATGCTAATGCTACCGGTCTGGGGACCACAATTTGAGAACCACTAACAGACAGTAACCCAGCAACAAGGGTAAGTCGAGACTGCAGTGTAAAGAGACTGTTCCAACAGGACAGACCAGAAGGAACAGGGCCCCAACTGGAGAACTGGGAGTGGGGAAGCCCAGAACACTAATCAAGAGAACAGACCAACTGTCCAAAGAACAGGTGACCATTGTACCATGTTCTGGGTAATTACAAATTACAAATCACCAGTAAATCCTCCAGTGCCTATGCTGGGTACACAAGAAGCACTTAAAATTTATTTTTAAAATAGCAATCCTGCCTATAAATTAAGTCGTGAGTTTTACCTTACTTTCCCTTCCTCCCACATCAATAACCTCATTGTGGTGCAATTTAGGTTGCAAAAGCATCTTCCAGGGAGAGCACTCTATCAGCACCTAGTCAGCAAGTATATCTATCTGTATGTGTAAAATCATACTAAAACTGATAGCATTCTTGCATTTAGCACTCTTGTGGCTAAATAATGTTCAAAATATATAAGGAGCGTAGGCAGTGTTTATCTCTACCGGTGGGGCAAACAGTACTTAACTCACTATACCGTAACATACCCCATGAGAACACAGATGAATCCTTTATGCAACCAGCATTCGTTGAGTCCCTACTACCAGACAAGCACAGTGGATCTGCTTGGGATACAAAGATGAATAAAACATGGGCTCAGCGCATAAACGTTCCAGCAGTCTTTTTCCTATGCTCTTGAATCTACCTGAGGATTGTGTTTTGTTTGTAATAAAAATCCTAAAGCAGGTACAGAAGAAGAGAGGTGGCTTTTCTAAACTGACCACTTCTGTTGTCTAATTATTCAACTGAAGAGAACACTTTGGTCCTGGGTTATGTCACCGAGCTCAGCTCTATTTTGCGGACACAGAGAATCCAGGGAGCATCCAGCACCTGTCTGTTTCCCTGGTCCTTAAGCACAGTGAGTGTTTTATCACTTACACACCGTTCAGTGCCCAAAGAGAGTGCCACTTGGGGTTTCGAAATATCATTTCCTTTACTACCTCCCAAAATAACAGGGTCACTTCAGGACCAGCGAGCGGTTCGCACTGTGACATGATTCCCAGGAGTACTCATAGTCTAGAGAGGAGCAAGTGTTTTCACAGCTGCAGGTCTTGGTGTGGAACTTTCTACTGTCAGTGAGAATCGTGTCCACATGAAAATACAGAAGTGGAACCAGGCATCAAGCCATCAAAGGGATAAAGGGACAGGATTGTTGTTTACTCCAGTCGGAGAGCAACCGAAAATGATTTCCGCAGCCAGAACGAAACAAAAGCAAGAACTGAAGGTCAACGTCCTTTTACTTTGGCTAATCGGCACACCTAAGAAGTGTTGTTCAAATGTTTTGGGCAACACTAACCATATCTGCTCTGTAAAGACCCCACATGTCAACTTACAGACCTATCCCTCCGGCACTGGAGGGGAACGAAAGGAAAAACATCCAGTCTCACTAGAATTAACGAAGTCGTCTATGGCACCCGGCCCACCCTGCCCCATCTCCAACCTCTTCCATCTCCAAGTGATATGAATTTTATTTGCTAAATGTCATTCACATACACCTGCACCACTCCACCTTGCCTCCAACACACGGTCCAGGCTGTCTTTACCTCTCCTGTAGATACTGCAACAGCCTCTTGCAGGCTCCCCATTGCTCCAGAGACTTTGACTAGTTGAACTGGCCCCGAGAGCTCTGTGTAAGCTCTGTGCCACCTCCCTTTCCCTCTTCCTGTTGCATTTCGTTCCTCTCTCCTCACTCTCTGCTCTCCCCGCCCACACTGCCCTACCTGGAACACTCTTCCCTTTCCGCCTTGCCAGCTCAATGCCTCCTCACCCTTCAGCTCTTACCCCCATATCAGTTCCTGAGGGGCGCTTGAGAAAGACCCTCTGCTCCCTGTGTTTTAAACTCCTTTGAAATCATCAATCAAACTGTGTCATAGAATACTTACACTATCTCATGTGATTGCTAGGCTTCTGCCTGGCTTCCCCATTCGATGGTAAGCTCCATGGAGACAGGGACTCTATCTATTTCTGCTTCCATTGCATCCCAGAGCCTAGCACAGTGCCTGGTACCTATTTGGTACTAAATGAATACATTTGGAAGGAAGGAAGGATGAATGAAGGAATAATGAGTAGCAAACTGACACTGCTAAAATAAGAATGAGAAGGTTTTAAAAAGCACGACGTAAAGCAATAGCCCATTCTCACCTCAATTTTTATTGTGTTGTTTTAAAGTGAGCAGGACAGAAACTGAAGCTGCTAAAGGACTGGCTAAAACAAAGAGAGAAAAAGAGAGAGCTCAGAGTATGGGAAGAAAAAGGGAAGAGCATGTCCCTAGGAAAAAAGATCGAAGTAGAGACATGTTTGTTTAGAAAAGAGAAGATGAAAAGGAAATATCCTGCCCTCCAAATATCAACAGGAAGCTGCTCGCTGAGGATGCCACCAGAGATAGCTTTATTTTGGGCCTAACCTGGAATAGAAAATAGCAAGTCTGATGTTTAGACAAGGCATACGGCTTCTTGGGAAGGGAGGAAGAGAGGAAGAGCACTAAATGGAAATAACAAATAACTTATTTGCAAAGTGGAACTCTAGATGGAGCAGTTCCCTCTATTTGAATTTCCTGTGGTGACTGATCCTGGTTTCACTGGATTAGCAGCTGTTGGGAAAATGCCTGGTAGGAATATATTAGCTCTGTGATAGGAAACAGAATCCGATGATCCGCCACTTGCAAAGTAGAATCTGACTGTCTGGGCAGGATCCACGTAATGAGAGGAAGGCAGAAGACGAAAAGGAGGAGGAGGATGGGAACGGAGAGGAGGAGGAGGAGAGAGAGGGGTTATAGTAGGAAGAATCTTGAAAAGGTGTCCAAAAGCCTGATGTGTACTATAAAATACGACAGCAGGCATAAGGTCTGGAGTCTGGCTGGTGGGGTTTGAATGTGGCTCAATCATCTGCTCGTCGTAACCTCCCTAAACATAAGGTTTCTTATACTTATAATCAGGGTTATAATTGCACCTAGCTCATAAGGCTTTTTTTAAGGACTAAAGAAACTAATCCCTGTTAACTTCATGGCATATAATATATGCTCAATAAATATTAGTGCCACTGCTGCTCATGAAGATGCTCTATCACCTGATAAGGTAAATCTGAACTATCAGTTACATTGAATAATATTAGAATTGGTGATCGATAACCAGGCATAACGTTGGATTGGATTCTCTTCTGGAGGAGACCACCACCTAACTGTAAGCTTTACATCTGTATGCAGAAACCCAAGATAAGATGGCACCTTCCAGAAACCGTCCATTCTAGGCTTGTCTTACGAAGTAATTTTTTTCTCTCCCTATCTTAGCTTTCATTCACCACCCTTGTTCCCTTTGCTTGCTTTTCTACTTTGTCCTCTGTTTTCCAGGCCTTCGAAACCTCTGCTCCTCTCCCCATGGGAGGATCCTGTGGAGACAGAACCACCAGACCTGTTTCCTCTATGCTTTAAATAGTGGGGGCCCGAGGGGAAAACATTTTCTTTGGGTGGGTGCCAAGTAACTTTGGGGAGTGGGGAGAGAGTTTTTAATGACACAGTACGAAAGAAAATATTTATGTTTTGTTTTAATTGAACTTTTCTTAAGCTCACTACTTTTTAGTAGATGAAAAAAACCAGCGCATGAGAACACTAGGAATGAAAATACACAGGGCTCTGGCTTCGTGCACAGCGGTGGAAAAAGCAAACGGGGTAAAGGGAAGTTTGGTGGAGGCATCTTATGGGAAGAATTGCCCCAGCAAAAATCTGAGCTTGGCAGCATTGCTTTTATCACTTCATTCCTGTGATTAGGGCAGATCTTGTTAGACTGGCCCATAAAATTGGCAAGATTATGAACACGTCCATTACTTTAAATCTCTTTCTGTTTGTTGGGTCTCCGTGCCCTGGGCAGCAGCTTTATAGAGTGTCACACCCCAATTAAACCAGGCAAAGCGAGCATTGTGGAAGGACGTGGCTTACCTTGTTGGGGGACTCTAGAAACAGCTATTTTAGTCACTATTTATTAAGCATTTACTATGTGTTAGGTACTGTGCTAACTACGTTAGACGTAAGATCTCATTTAAATCTCCCAGCAGCTCTGTGAAGTGGGAGTTGTTAAACTTACCAGGCAATTGGGTGACACAGCTCATGGGTAGTGGAGCTGCGATTTTAACCAATCAGGACACCACGCAACCCTGCACGCACTGTCGGGGCAGTTATCCACCACCAACAATACTCAGAAAGATCCATTGTTTTAGGATTCATGAAGACAACAGAGTCGCTGAGAATGAGAACTACCTGTGTGTGTGATATACGGTGTTATTGTTCTATTAAGTGAAACACAGTACGGCTAAGACAGAAACATCCAGTTCTTCCCACTATTCCCAACTAAAAGAATCCTGTGTTCCCTGGTAGGTTTCTCTTCTTCCCGTGTTACCGAGATTTTCCTAATCCATTTCTGTGCAGACTGGCAACCTTCACATCCCAGCTGTGCCTCAGTTTTATCATCTGTATAAGAGGAACTGAACTCAAAGCATTTTCGAGATTAAGACAACTAATACATTTAAAACAGAAGAGGGTCTGGCATATTATTGGTATGTTGAACATGCGACCTATTAGCCTCATGCCACTTCCTTGCATGGGGATCATATTACCATTTGAAGAACTGACTTTAATCCCTGTTGATGGATTTGCTTGAAAATACAGACATTATCATGACATTGCCAAGGAGACTTTGCTTCTCTCCAGCACATTCAGTAAAATGCTCTTGCCTGACTTGCTTAGTAACTGCCCAGAAAAGGTTCCCTCCCTGTCCACAGCCTCCTGTATCCTTGGCATGCTCTGAGGAGGAAGAGGGTGTATTCCCTACTCACTTTGCCACACTGCAATGAGGAAAATGTTTTCAAGTCTGAGGGTAACAAGGATCACCTCCTGTTTGTGGTCCAAGTTATAAATGGTTTTTTTTTTCTACTAGGTAGAAATTTGGTGGGCCCAGAACATTGTGTGTATGTCCACTAAAATCCTCTGGGGTGCAGCAACTGCACCTGTTAAGGAATGCTCCTGTTTAATGTTACATTTAAACAGGTCTGGCCCGGCACGGTTTCTCTGTAATCTTAGCACTTTGGGAGGCTGAGGCAGGATGATCACTTGAGGCCAGGAGTTCGAGACCAGCCTGAGCAACACAGCAAGATCCCATCTCTACAAAATATAACGAAAACTTTGCCGGGCATGGCGGCGCATGCCTGTAGTCCCAGCTACTCGGGAGGCTGAGGCAGGAGGATCACTTGAGCTCAGGAGTTTGAAGTTGCAGTGAGCTATGATGACTCCACTGCACTCTAGCCTGGGTGACAGAGTGGGGAAATAAATAAATAAATAAATAAACAAACAAGCAAACGGGATTAGGAACATGTATAAAGATATCAATACTAAACTGGTCTGCCTTTTCCGTGTATCCTCAAGAAAGATTTTCTGTGTAGTCTGGAGCATCTCAACTCATGTGGAGTCAATATTCAATCCCATTCCCATTTCAAATGTCCATTCGATCTCAGACTCTTCACACTGAAAAGTCTAGGAATCATCCAGTGCAATGCCCCCATTCCACAGATGAGAAAACTGAGACCCAGAAGGGTTAAGCCAATGCCCCTGCTAATATTTTTCCTCTGATATTCTGTCTTACCAAATTTATCTCGCCTGAATTATAAAGAGTTCCCATCTCTCTGCAATATAGATATTGCTAAATTTTCTAGCTAAAATTCCTCTAATGCTTTAGCACTTGTCTCAGTAACATGTCGTGGGTGATACTTTTGAATCTTTTCTTTTTTCACCTAATTTTATGTCCACCGTTGCCCAAGAGATATTCTGTTTTTATCAGTCAAAAATATTAAAGATACTCAATTTTATATGTTTCAACTTGATACTTAAAAGTCAAATACAGTTTCTGTAGTCATCAATATTATGAATTTTGTTTCTTGCTTCATTTTCTTGGTATACAATACACTTCAAAGTAAATATTACAAAGCCAAAAGATTTACTGTGCCAATAGCAATAAAATGTGCACAGATATGAACTAATGGCCCATTAGTATACCCCTTGGCTTCGAGTCTCTTACAGCATATCCAAGGCATCTACTTTGGGGTCTGAAATACTACCCTGCCTCATCTGGCATGTACACTGCAAGACACCAGGGAGGGAAATCAATTTACTAAAGAAGTCCAAACTTGTTGTGTGATTAAGTAGAGGACAACAAATTAAATTTGCAGCCACATGAGGTTTAGCAGTGTACCCAGGGTTGACACTGACATCAATCCAGCCTCGGGACTCTCCTCTGGCCAGAGGGCAGGGGTCAGAGGTCGTGGTGGACCCTGACTATGTTTCCTCTCTACTGCTAACCTGGACGAGCTGTCTCTTCCTATGCACGCAATGAGCAGAGAGCTCCGAGCTTCCGATGTCAGTGTGTTCGTGACAGCCTAGCAGAAGATGGGAGAAGTGTCAGAGAATGTGACTGCTGATCTACCTTCGTTCCCTAAGAGGAAGTCTCGTAGGAGACTCAAACCACTTATCAATCATTCATGTGGGCAGAAAATGACAAGCAAATCGCAGGCCCCATCAAACATTTCTTGTGCTGCCGCATCCGTAAGACAACCCATGGGGAGGACTCCCACCGAGTGCTGAAAGTTTATGAGCAAAATGATTAAAAGCTGCTTCAAATCTAGCTTTAAAACTAGTGAACAAAGCAGTAACTCAGCAGCAGCGTCCCCAGGACCCCAGAGACAATTATGTCAATCCGGCGGGGTGCATGTCTGCCTGAGGGAGAGGGGACAGCAGTCCTGCCAAGCCGTGGGCGCAGGCCCCTCAGTAAAGCCTGGCTGTGCCCCTCCCTGCTTGGGCCACCTTGGGCTGGTGAACCCCTCCAAGGCTCAATTTCTTCCCCTGCAAAATGGGAGATACCTAAGTCATAGTGTTGTGAGAAATAGTAGTACGTGGTCATTAGTGTCCTTAAAAGCTCATAGAACAGTGCCAGGCGTGCAGCAGCAGGTCAACAGGCAAGAAGAAGAAGAACGAACATTCAGTCCGCGCTTCGTGCCAGGCATTGTTTTAAGAACTTTAAGTGTATTGTTTACTTAGTCCTCTCAGCAACACGAAGGTAAGTACTAACATTTGCACTTTGTAAGTGAGGAAAATGAGGACTAGCAGTACATTCACACTTCCAGTAAGTGAAGGAATTGGGACTCAAACCCGGCCTGTTGTCTGATCCCAAAGTCCATGCTCTTCACACATAAATGGTGACCACTGTTTGTCCCGAGAATGACCCACGGAAGGCAAGATGGTATCAACAAACCGTGTCTTCTGTTTTGCTCTAACTCCCTCCGTCCCGTGGAACTTGCTCTCCATGTGTTCTGGGAGGGACCCAAGCCTTACAGGAGCCCCCCAAACCTGCAGGGGCTGCTGAGGCCCAGGTAAACCATTCCATGCTGAGGGGGAGTCATTCCAGAGTCTTGCCCAGCTTTGCTCTGGGCACTGAGCCTAACCTTTCTTTTGTAACTGATTTACCCTACCCAGAAGTCAGCCTCAGATACTTTCTGTGAGAACTGGGCAGGTCCAGGAAATACTCTGCCGGCCAACCAGAAAATTAAATAAGAAAGTCATCAGGCCCTGAAGCCTAATACTCATGCCAAACGACTTAGAACAATGAGTCACTCTTTGAAAATAGAAATAGTTGTCTTCCAGTGTTTCAGTTCTTCCAGCATAACATAGTGTCATGGTTAAAAACACAGCCCGAAAGCCTCAGTTCTAGTACCACCTCCAGCTGTGTGGCCTTGAGCAAGTTTCTTAACCTCTCTGTGCTACAGTTTCCTCATTTATAACATCAGCACAATAATAGGCCCTACCTCAGAAGTTGTGAGGATTAATGAATTAATACATATATATATAAATACTTTAGAACATGCCTGGCATATAATAAGAGCAAAGTAAATGTTAGCTTTTATTATTAATTTATTCTATTGTGTTTCACTCCAGGCGTACAGGCTTTGCAGCAATGTCTTTCAAGAATTCCTTTTAAAAGTCATATTTTAAAATTAAAAAAAATCCTATTTTTACCATCTTTACTACCAGCCACCCATCCCCTATCAGCCCCCTCCCCAATATCTCATCTTTTCCTTACAAGCAAAAGAAATTAGATTTAAAAGCCTCCTGGAATTACAATGCTCAACATGCTTATAAAAGTTAGGAAATGCAAAAGTTAGAATTCTCTGAAGACATTAACTCAGTATCTTGGCTCTGACATAAACATTTCAGAGGGCTCAATGTCGCCTCTCAGAGTTTCTGGTGGTGAGCTTTGAAGGCTTCGCTAACTGCCCCTTCCTCACCAACCGCTTTTGTCTTGTAGAACGCCTCCTATGGATGTCAGCTGGCCTCTGGACTTGCCATTTCAAAGGAATACTGCCCCTGCTCCAGACTCAGAGCCATCTCACAGAGCAGTAATTCTCCAACCTGAGTGAGCATCAGAATCTCCTGGAAGACTTGCCAAAATGCGGATTGCTGGGCCCGCCTCCCAGACTTAGCAGGCCTGGGGTGGGGCCTGATAATGTCCATTTCTAACAAGCACCCAGTGAAGCTGATGCTAATGGTCTAGACCAGCGGTCCCCAACCTTTTTGGCACCAGGGACTGGTTTCGTGGAAGACAATTTTCCCATGGACCAAAGTGGGGTGGGGATGGGAAGCCATGAGGAGAGGCTGTACTGGCTCACTCACCTGCTGCTCACCCCCTGCTGTGCGGCCTGATTCCTAACTGGCCACAGACGGCTACCGGTCTGCAGCCCAGGGGTGGAGGACCGTAGGTCTAGACCACATTTTGAGAACCACTGCATAAGCATTTCTCTCCACTGGAAATATACTTCCCTCCCTTCAAATTCCATAGAGCCCTCCCAGCTACACAAAAACTGTAACAAAAAATTCTGTTCATGTATGTATATGATTCCTCAATTTTTTAAGAAATGCAAAACAGGCCAGGCGCAGTAGCTCATGCCTGTAATCCTAGCACTCTGGGAGGCCGAAGCGGGAGAATTCCTTGAGTTTGAGACCAGCCTGAGCAAGAGTGAGACCCTGTTTCTACAAAAAATAGAAAAAAATTAGCCAGCCATGGTGGTGCATGCCTGTAGTCCCAGCTACTTGGGAGGCTGAGGCAGAAGGATGGCTTGAGCCCAGGAGTTTGAAGTTGCAGTGAGCTAGGATGACGCCACTGCACTCTAGCCTGGCCGACTGAGCGAGACTCTGTCTCAAAAAAAAAAAAAAAAAAAAGGAAAACAAATGCTGTTCAAACCCTAACACAGCTTAGACAAAACAAAATTTGCTTCATTTCAGCTGCTGCGCTCATTCTATCCACCTACCTTTTGTCTTTTCCACCTGTGTCTTTGTACAGATGCTCAGGATTGTGTGTGTGTGTGTTTAAACATCTCCAGCCCTGCTTGTTTACATGTACACATTTGTGTTTCTTCTTCTCCTCCATTACACTATAAAGTCCTTGAGCGTCTTTCTCGCCAAGGCTCCATAGCACCAGACGCTGAACACACAGTGGGTGATTAATAAATGCAGTTGACTGATAAATGTCAAGTATATTATTGTACCCGGTAAGCAAAGTGAACAAACAGATATTGCCATGAGAACTTTAAACTTTGCATCAGAAACCAAAGTGTGTTTATTTTTGCAGCATTCACATAGCCAAAAGATGACTTTCATCTCACATATAAATATGTGACATGTTGCCAATCAGCATTTTAAATGCTTTGATGCCATTCTCAGAAATACCATCTGTGCGTCTTCTTCTCACATAGTTATCAAAATGAGTAATTTAATATAGGTGAGTTTGTTGTATCCTTATAGGGAATTACAAGAGAGACATGCGTTCTAGAAATATTAGGGTAACTGTAATTGACTTTGATTTTATGGGGCCTTCGTGGGTGTGTAGCAACTATATTTCAATCTTTTCAGAATTAAATAAAAGAATTTTAGCCCTGAAGGCTATTGGTGAGAATATTTTCTGAGAGCTAATAATTAACCCAGAAGTTATTCTTATTATGTACTGATTTACAAATCACATAAAGTTAAAGGATCAAAGGATGAGATCATTATTTTTTTATCTATTGAACAGCTAAGAGTTGAACTGCACCAAGTTAAGAACAGAGTATATTATCGGTCTTTCCCAAGCAAGCAAAGACTATGAGAGAGCCAATCAGACGGCAAGTCTTCCATCCTAATGTCCTCTGAGGTCTAGAATATACATTAACCATAATGACATTGGAGGTCAAATATTTACCCAATTCTGTTGAAAGAAGTCAGTGTTATACTTAGTCCCACTTGATGAGACAACGTGTGGCCTTTTTGGTAGATTTTTGTTTTAAAAGATTTGATGCTGCATCTAACCTTCTACTGATCCTATTCTTTTCCAATCATTAAATTAAGGAGAATTTTGCTGGTACATTCTGAACATTTGGTTTCTTCCAGCTTAAATCTTTTTAAAGTTCAACCGGGGACCAATAATGAGTTCTCACTGAGAATAAGTGTAGGTTGTTTCTGAATTTAAAAAAAAAAAAAGTGATTTCATGCCATTGTTACTTTCATAATAAAACTTAGTGACATCTGGGTTGATTTCTTTTCCTGGTCTGATTCCCAGTGTTGCTTTTATATACCCAAGTCAGGTCCTGTTTTACAAAAGAGGCTGTATTCTTGCACTTGAGCTGGACTTTTCTTACACATACCACATAATTACAGGCAGCACACTTCTCCTTCTTGCAATTAATTAATCTTCTCCCCCAAAGAAATTAGGACAATAGAAGATAAAGGGTACTCTTTTGTCTTTACATGTTAAAATCACATTTTTCCATATCACATACAGATCAAGCTAGTCATGTTCTTGGCTTGTTACAGTGAATTTAGAACCAAAAAGGCAGACTATACACTTAAAATATGCCAAGAGCAGCAATGGTCAAGAAAATCTGGAACATAATCCTGATTCTCCTCTGCTATGCTAGAAACAGAATGCGAACTAACTTCAAAGGAAACTGACCAATATTGGGGCCAATTCCTGGAAGAGCAGAATTCAATCCAGTTCAATCAGTGCTAGAAACTGTAGATAATATGAAAGCAATAGTCAACACAAACCCAGTCTTCAAGAAACTTAGCGAACAATACAGGAATGATAAGAGGTCAAAAGCTTTTGCGACAAAGTATTTCATTCTCCCAAGGTTTTGTTGTGGTTTGTTGTCTGAATTGCATTGCGTTTCCAGTTAATAGACTCCTCCTAAACTTTGGAATCAGTAAAAGATAGTACTCGGCGGTGTAATCAAGCAATGTGTTTTCATTAATAAATACAGATTTTTAAAGGCCTTTTAATATGCTTTTGGTGAAAAAATTCTTCCTGAGAATAAAATACACTTTTTAAATCTTTTTATTTGTTTACTGAGGAAAGAACTAGATGTTAAATGAAAAGACCTGGAACTGAGCCCATTTTCTGCAATTCACTTGTAGGAGGATGCTGACAGCTTAGCACCTCTGCAAATGGGCACTGGTTCATTTGCCGAAGGACTCATAGCGGGCTTGAGCTCTTCGCATACAAATTAACTGGGGATGTTTTAGGCTGAATCTTCTGCAGTTTTTTGGTTTTTTTGCAAGTCTCACATTTGTACCTGTTTGCCTTACTCAGTTATTGCCTCCCGCAAAATCAATTTTGTCCCCACATAAAAGCCTTCTCAAGTTCACAAATACATCATTTCATCCATCAGCAAACTTTCAGAATCTCCCCGGCTATACTATTTCCATGTATTTCTGAAGACATATTCCTTTGAAGTTGAACACTTTTGAGAAAACATGCCTCAGAGAGTATGCAAGGTCTCTGACACTGCTGTGGACTGCACCCTGTGACAGGTGTCACTTGGCAAGACGGTGGAGTGTGCACACGAGCTCTGGAATCAGACTGGGGTTGGGTCCCAGTCTACTGCTCAGAACCTGGGTGACCTAAAACTTGACTCTTTCAAACCTCAATTTTCTCATTTATAAAATAGGACTGATGATAACTACGTCATGGGATTATTCAATAAGATCACGCATGTGAGCTCCTTTGAAGAGTGTCAGCATACAGTAAGCACTCAATAACGGTGACTTGCTGTTATTGCTGCTGTTTAGCTGATGTTAAGTAACATCCTCCCTTTAAGGCCTCCTTTCACATCAGTTTAACAATACATCAACATTTTCCCCACAAATGGCTCATTCACATGACTCTGTGTATTAGTTCGCTAGAGCTGCCGTAACAAAACACCACAGACCGGGTGGCTTAAACACCAGAAATTTATTCTTTTGCAGGTCTGGAAGCTAGAAGTCCAAGATCAAGGTGTTGCAGGTTTAGTTTACTCTCCTGCCTTCTCAATGTATCCTCACATGGCCCTTTCCCTGTGCCCACGCATCCTTGATGTCTCTTTGTGTCTCCTAATCTTCTGGTGTCTCTTCTTATCTGGACATCAGTCAGTTTGGATTAAGGGGAATAGTGGCCTCTTTTTATCTGAGTCATCTCTTTAAGACCCTATTCTCCAAATACCGTCACATTCTGAGGTACTGAGGGTCAAGATTTCAATACATAAATTTCAGGGGACACAATTCAGACCATAATACTTTGCGACAACACAGTGTCTAACACTGGCTCACCTATGAATTGATCTTCACTCACTCGATGTAGTTATTCAATATGCAGTCCACAAGCATGTATTAAGTGCTTACTGCATACCAGATGTGGGACCTGGGAAAGAGGGTAACTCTTCACAGTAAGACTACAAGGTCATTGCTGCTTTTCAAGCTCACAGTTTCATGAAAAAGACATACTTTTTTAAAAATTATAATTCACTGTAAAAGAGTTTAAAAAATGGCAGACAGAGGAATCTTTTGAAAAGAGGACACCTTGCAGGATGAATAGGAGTCTATCAGGTAGAAAGGACAGTGGCTGAGAGAGCAGAAGTGTCAGGCAAAAGTGTTAGGAAAGACAGTTATTCATCAGAAGTCAAGTAAGGATCACAAAATCAGAACAAGGGAAAGAAAATGAATGGTGTGGGAGGGAGCATTCTTGCACCTAAGGCCTGAGGGGTCCCTGAGCTGTCTCCAGCTGGCTGCAGTCAGAACAGCTCTCAGAGTCCAGGCTGTGTCTCTTACCGGGGTCTTTCGTCTCTGCTTGCTGCGCAAGAAGGCTTGCCTCTATGAACTCCAATTTCTATGCTGGCACCTACACTTTCATGAGATACTGCTTCTTTTCTTACAAATTTATACTTTTTATGTCCCAAATGATTTGCTTATAAATGTAAAAGACAAAATGCAGGTGACTTTGCCAAAGAAACAAACAAAGAGAAACCACACCTCTCTCACGTCAGCCATTTGAACACTCCTGCTTTAACTCTATATTCTGTCCTCGTGATGGCCCAGAGGGCTGTGTCATCGGTGCTCTGACGACAAGGCCCAGGGCTGCCGGGCTCATTATTCCCTAACCTCTTTCCCTTTACCTCACTTAGTCCTTCCAACAGCCTTCTAAAGAGTAGGCTTCGCTTTTTTCCACCTTGTACAGAAACAAAACCTTGAGCAAATAACTTACCCAAGGCCACACAGCCACCCAGTGGGAAGGCACGGACTTGACCCCAGGTTATCTGACTTCAAAGCCAACGCAGGAACGCCAGCTCTTGAACCAGGGCCAGAGAGTAAGGACATGCTCGCTGATCTGTTGTGAAATGAAAACAACAAAAGCCAAAAAGACCGAGGTGGTGACCTTTTGCATAGAGATAGGTTTATTAAATAGAAAGAATGGTTCTTTGTGAGATTGTGCCTTACTTTTTTGATGTCATAATTGTCCTTTATAAGTTGATGAGGTTGAAGATGGTAGTTGCTTTCTTCACAATGCTCTATGTACAAAACAAAAAGCAAAAAGGTGTGATGCTCAATGTCAGTTTTGCCATTTAAAACACAAATTTAAAAACTTGGTTTCCATTCCCAGAAATTCAAAATGTAAAATTTATACACTACTGGGTCAGAGAATATCTCCCTCCCTGTAAGGCAAATGTTTATCTCCTGTTGTCCACATTATACCCATTATAATCCTGAACGTCCAATTTTTCATTGCCTGATTTTTAAGTGCTGCCACCTCGCCTCCCCAAACTTGGACCTGTTTCTTAAATGCATTTATATTTACAGGAGGAGAGTAAGTGAATAGATAATATAATGGCTTTCTTCTGCTGTGGTTTCCACGAGAGTAAAAAGTCCAGCCTTTTCTTATCATAACTGGCTGGAAACATTCCACATGGGAGAAGTCAAGTCATAACAATGTGGAGGAAAAAAACCCACTTTGCTCTCAGTACTACAAAGTTCTATAGAAAAGACATTCTTAAAAGCTGTTTGCAATATCCTACATTAATTTCCTCTGGTGAGGTGTCTCACACAAAGGGGTCTTATAAATGGATTGACTGTGGTTGGGTGCAAAAGTACAGTAAGCCTCTGTCAGACGCTGTCGAGGGTGGACGCTGGGAACAGGGGCTTCCTTCATGCGGGTTCCCAGCAAACAGCTGCCTTGAAGTTTTGTGGCCAGTAATAACCTCCTTCAAAATAAACCACTTACACCATCGCTTGGCAGCGCCCTGTCAATTATATCAGGAATGTGTGGCTTTGCTACCCTGGCAAACGTCTTCCATGTTGACAAAAGAATAAACATCGGGAGGAGGCCAGGGTTGGGCAGCTCTTGCTCCTTCAAGGCTGTCCCTGTGCACCGCCATTGTTTGGCCTCTGCCAACACTCAGCGCCTTCCTCAGCTGCAAGAAGTCAGGAAAGGGGAAGAGCTGAAGCTATCTCAGCATTTCCAAGACCAAATGGATCAAGGTTGGATCACAGAGAAGTCCAGAAACTGCAGGATACGGTTAGATTAGAAGGAGCAGCTTGGGGAGCTAGAATGAGCCCTCAGAGGAGGGGTGGCTGACCAGGGTGTTCTTGGCCTTGAGTGCTCAGTCAACAGAGACAGGGACACCAGGGTGGGACAGGGGTCAGAATATTGTTTTTCGGGTGGGCGCAGCGGCTCACGCCTTTAATCCTAGCACTCTGGGAGGCCGAGGAGGGAGGATCGCTTGAGCTCAGGAATTAGAGACCAGCCTGAGCAAGAATGAGACGCTGCCTCTACTAAAAATAGAAAAATTAGCCGGGCATTGTGGCAGGTGCCTGTGGTCCCAGATACTCGGGAGGCTGAGGCAGGAGGATCCTCTTGAGCCCAGGAGTTTGAGGTTGCTGTGAGTTAGGCTGACGCCACGGCACTCTACTCAGGCAACAGAGTGAGACATTGTCTCAAAAAAAAAAAAAAAATACTACTTCTCATATTAGGCAAATATGCTTAGCAATCACTACTCGGACCAGAGGCCAATATGGGTTTTTACTCCTTCCCTAAAAGTGTAGACTTAGATAAGCCTGTAAGGGGAGAGAGATTTGCAGAGCAATCGTGATCTACCCTAACTCACATCCGTGGAGATGTGGCTGGCTCAGATGCCACTGAGAACTCCAGAGAAACCAGCCACATGTGAGCATCCACTTCCTCAACTCACTCACCTAGCTGAGCTATGTGGACTGGTAGGCATGAAACTCCCATCATCTCAGAGTCAGAAAAGTCATTTCCTCTCTCACTGGGGAGAGCCCCAGATTGGGTAAGAGGAGGTGGCCATTTCTACCCAATACACCTCAGTGAGGAATGTTTCCTGGGAAGGGTGAGGGAGGCACGTAGAGAAAGGAACAAGTAAGAAATAGCAGGATGCACTGGGAGTGGTACTTCACACCTGTAATGCCAGTGCTTTGGGAGGCCAAGGTGGGAGGATTGGGTCCTGAGGCCAGGAGTTCGAGACCAGCCTGGGTAACATAGTGAGACCCCATCTGTACAAAAAATAAAACAAAAATTAGCTGGGTATGGTGGCACATTCTTGTAATCCCAGCTACTCAGGAGGCTGAGGTAGGAGAATTGTTTGAGCCCAGGAGTTCGAGGCTGCAGAGAGCTACAGTCACACCACTGCACTCCAGCCTGGGTGACAGAGAGAGACCCTATCGCCAAAAACAAAAAAAAAAATGAAAAATTTTTTAAAAAAAGAAATAACAGACTGCAGAGCCCAGAGGATCTCCTCAGCAAGATCATAGTTCCCATAAAGCAACAACTTCAAATTCCTGCAAACTCAGGAAAGCTTGCTTAGGCCACCGCTCAGATCATAATGAGAAGACAGTTTTGTCTGACACTTATTTTGAATGCTGTGCCTTTAAATCACAGTCACACAGTTTCACTTGACTTTTCTTTAGTTAAGTAACACAAGTAATTGCCAAGCTAATATCCCTAAATGATAAAACTTAATTGAGCCTTGCTTCTAAATAATTTTTTTAAATGAAACCAAACATGACAACAGTGGAAAGGGAAAAAAAAAATCTCTAGAAGAAAGTCCTATGTTTAGGAAATGAGAAAATTAAAACGAAGAGAAAAATCCTTGTACTCACAAAATAAATCATATTATATTGGGTATCATCCAAGCCAAGATTTTTCTCAAGGAAAGTGAAAACAAGATGATTTGAAATTAAAGTTTTCATTCCCCATCCAGCCAAGCAATCTCCCAGAAAGTCAGTCTCCATTATGTCCTGAGGTACCAGGAGAAGGATGTTCCACTGTGGGTTCCAGCTGGCTGCATTCTCTCAGAGACTGGTGTCTTTGGAAGGGTGTCTTGCACTGTGTGTGCATGCGTGTGTGCATGCGTGTGTGCCTCTGTATGTGTGTGCGTGTGTGTGCATGTGTGCATGTATGTGCATGTATGTACATGCATGTGTGCCTCTGTGTGTCTGTGTGTGTGCGTGTGTCTGTGTGTGTGTGGTGGCAGGAGCCGACAGCAGCATCCAGAGGCGCCCAGGGCGCGTTCTCCTGAAGGGTGGAAGCCCGTCATCACTGTGTGCACAAGCTTGCTGGCTGTAGGAGCAGGAGGGCTGCTGGCCCGTCTTCCACACCCGCTCTGTCCTCTCAGGCACACTCAGTCCTCCTTCAGACAAGAAAGGGGAAGAACCCAAGGTGACGCTGCGCCAGGAAAGAGGAGCATATGCAGAAAAGAGGGAAGGTCCAGCTGCTCCCAAATCCAGAGGATTTGTTGTTCTTCCTTTCAGGAGATTATTCAAGGCAACGTCTGGAACTGACAATTAGAAAATATGACTGCTAGGATGTTGAGAAGAAAAGATGTATGATTCCACAGTGCATACATATTTCAAAACATTACATTGCACACTGTAAATATGCATGATTTTTATCTGTCAACTTTTTTAAAAAAGGTATGTATATAGTGGGGGGAAAGAAGAGAAGTGAGGCACAGTCGCCTGGATACTGGTCTCAGCTAAACCCGAACTCAGGCTCTTGACCATTGCACTTTATCCTCAAACGGTGGGCTCTGCCTGACATGTTGGAACTTTTGGGCTTTGTCGCATTGGAGATGTTTATTTGGGTAGCTGGGCCTCAATCCTTCCTAAATGGCAAAATAAAAAGTCTCTTATTTCATAACTTTGAGAAGCACAACTGCAGGAAAACTCAAAGGAAAGAGTCTAGAAGCCTGACAGTTTCTTTCCATCTTATCCCATTTTCCCTCTTCCTTTCATTCTGTGTTACTCTGACCGCCACCCTTTTTGTTCTTTTCCTGTAACTTCTTCAGGCGTATGTTCCCTGGAACCTACAATGAATGTGTCCCTTTTAATCCTAGAAATTACTCTTGAACATCCCTCAAGGCAAAATTCCTCCAATTCCAACAATCATATAATAAACTTCTATTATGAGCCAAGCATCCCATTATGAGCTTTGGAGAATACAAAAACATGTGAGCCCTGTGTATTTAGTTATCCATTGCTGCATAACAAATTACCCCAAATTTAACAACTTAAAGAGATAAACATTTATTGTCTCACAGTTTCTGTGGCTCAGGAATGGAGAATCGGCTTAACTGGGTGGTTCTAGCTGCAAATCAAGGCACGAGCAGGAGCTGCAGTCGCTCAGGTTGAGCCGCCGGGAGGAGCCACTCACAAGCTCACTCACCTGCAGCCTTCCACAGGGCGGCCTCCACCGGCCTCGCTCCCAGGACCTCTCCAGCAGGAGAGCCTCGGCTTACTTATGTGGCATCTGGGCTAAGAGGGAGGAAGAGGTGAGGAGGACAAGCAAGAGAACCCAAGCGAGCCAGAGAATGTGCCCCAGGTGGAAGCCACCCTCTTCATGACCTGATCTCGAAGTGACACCCCATCACTTCTGCAGCAGAAGTCAATAAGCTGAACCCACACCCAGGGGAGCGGGACATACGAGCCGTGTAACAACCGACGGGGGCCACTGGGAGGCATTTTACGGCTGCCTACCACACCCCGCCAGGCTCCACATCTTGGACGAAGATCGACACATGCAGACACAGCAGATGCAAGGAAGTTATAGCAAGTCCTTTCACAAGAGAAGAAGGGAAATGCTCTGAGATGGCAGGAAAAGGAGAACTTAATCTCATTTGGGAGATGCTGGGAAGTATTCCTGAAGAAAGCAAAATTTGAGTTAGGTCCCACATAGACCTCATAAAGGGCATGTCAGGCAGCCAGGACAACTTCTGGAGTTTCTAATTCAGTAAGTACAGGGTGGAATTTATTTGCAGCTCAGGTGATGCTGATGGCCTGGGTGCAGGGGCTGCACTTGGGAAACAGACTTGAGCAAAGGCTCGGAGGTACAGCACATTTGGAACGTAACAAATAGATCTTTTTGTTTGTCAATCTGGACCCGTTCAGGTAGCTTCCTTATCCTCTTAGAATCAATGGAAATGCAAAGCATGAGTCTGTACTAAATGAATCTTAAAACTATAAACTTTTGGTGCTGGGAGAGATTCAGAGAATCTCATTTCACAAATTCCTCATTTCCCAAATGAGGAAAATGAGAGTAGGGGAACGGCTCAGATAGTGACAGCTCTCTTTAAACTCAGATGGGTTTGTGTTGTTCTCTCACTCGAGGGCTCCTGAAAGAAAGAAGCTAGAGTCCTTTTCCTTTGGAGTCTGAGTGCTTTCTATTTGAAATGAGCTAAAGTGTTTGTGATTGACTCTCCCAATAGAATACTCACTAGCTTTAAAATGCATATGCTCGTAATTTCGTATCGAAGGGAGGCTTTTGAAAGAACTCTCAGAAAACCTCTGAGTCCATCAGGCAAGTTTGCTTGTGCAAATGGATCTATGTAACTCCTGCCTGGCTTCCCAGCGATGAGACGCCTTAGCTGCACGTCTGCTGGCTCCGCCTCCGTTGTCCTTTTTCTTCCACGATGACTTAGGTGTGTAAATTTGGTGGCCTGGGCCGGGCGTGGTGGCTCATGCTTGTATCTCAGCACTTTGGGAGGCTGAGGCAGGTTGATCACTTGAAGCTAGGAGTTTGAGACCAACCTGGGCAACATTGTGAGATCCCATCTCTACAAAAAATTAAAATAAAATAAAAATTTAAAGAGAATTTAGTTGCCTGTACTTGTTGGCCAAACTTGGATTTGGGGTGCTGTTCCCTTTTAAAATCCAAATAATTAATAAAATGAAATCTAAATGCAAACTGGGACAAACCAATCCTGACTCCTGAAATATGCTTTCTTTGGAAAGAGGATAGTGAAACCCTACAGTTTATTCCTTGCAATGTGTGCACAAAATTAGCCCCATTCCTTTGTTCTGCTGTCTGAGCTTTTATCACCTTTTACTTGACTATACTTAGGAAAACAGCATGAAGGCATTTAAAAGAAGCCCAAGGGAATCTCATTTGCACATTCAAATACAAGTGTTTTTATGATTATTCCCCTACCATGACTCCCTTTACCCTCACTCTTCCCCCAGTTTACCACCCTCCACTCCACTCTGATAAATACTCTTATATAGAGGCGAAGATTCTAAAGGCAACTGAACCGTAACCCCCTTTCCACTTGTGGTTTCTGCATAAACTTACTTAAGCACAGGTGTCTCTCTAAAGATGACATTCTGAGAAGTCCTGGAGTTCACAGCCCCCACTTCCTCCCAAGGGTGGGACCTCTCCCCAGCTTTAGCCTTGAGTAAGAAGGTAAATTTCAGAGGGAGAGAGGTTAGCCAAAACCTCACTGCAGCTTCTCTCACTCAAACCTGGTTTCTGAACATACACTTGTTAACTTGTAAGAGAAGATGCCACATAGCTAATGTCTTCCTTGAAAAAGCCGAGAGGTAAGAATGGCTAACTGTAAACCCATTTGATTCATTGCCTTTACCAATTCAACCACAAATTGTTTTCTCTTCTTCCACTGAGCACAATTTAATCTGCAATGGAAACAGCGAACCACAGAAAGGGAAAACAGCTCGTAAGCAAGCGCAGAGGTCAGACCGCCTTCCCACATCCCAGCTCTTTGGGCTTGGCCGAGTCACGTAACATCATCTGATCTCAGGCTCCTCACGTGGGCCTTGGTTTCTGCACCTGTGAAATGCGTTGTGGTGCAGGTGAGGGACTCTATGTGAATACCTAACTTACCTGGTACAACCCCTGGGTGACAGACAGCACGTGTTCAATAAATGGTAGTTCTGACGGGCTAGGCAGTAAACACATGATATTTCTCCCCAAGAGGCTCACACAGTCTTTATCTATGTTGTTACCAGCTTAATTTTGTTTTTCGTTGGCTCAGAACCACTTTTGTGTATCCTACTCTCAATTCCAGCTAAACTAGAGAAATCCGGAGTTACCTGAACACTAATCTAGGGTCAGCCTCTGACTGAAAATCTCTGCTATTGCACTGAAGTGCCGGATGCTTTTCCAACCAAGATGAAGGCATTAACAACAATGTTATGCTCTAAGTCGTTCGTAAGGAACTGTCAGAAAGGAATCAGTCCTGTATCTTCTGGGGTTTGATAGCAAAAAAGAAAAGAATTTAAAAATGTCGGAGGCTGAAGCCTCAGCAACTGACATACATTCATCTGAAACAAAGACAACTTTTAAAAAAAGGAATCCGTGGCACACACAGACAAGGAAAGAAAGACACTTTGGCTGCAAAATCCCCCCATCTTCTCTAGGGGGGCTCATGCCTCCGCCTGCTGTGCATCAGTCTTGATTTTGATGGGGCGATTTTTAGTCAGCTGCCTCGATCATTTTGGCACAGACAAAAATCCTTTAAAAAATGTTACACTTCATCAAAGTGTATCATGAGACTTCACGGTCATTATCTCAATGGCCGCTCTGATGTGCTACAGTTGGCAGAGACACAAACGGTAGGGGGTGTATGAGAAGAAAGCCAGCGTTTCATGTGGAAAGCTGGCAGGCCTCGCCAAGCTTCTGTCAACAACTCCGCGGTCTGATCCGATGCACTGAGCGTGCTGATGATGCTCTTGTTTCTGGAGGAAGTAAACAAGAAAATGAATTCCACCGCGCAACACAGCCTCTTTGTATCTTCGAAATGGTGTGACTGGACTCGGGCCAGCCGCGTTGAAAGTTTGGCCATTTATGTCATCAGGGCCCCAGTACTGATGGAGGCTTTGATTACAACTTGGATCCAGCTAGAAGACCCTTCAGGGGCAGCCACTCAGCAAAGAAAGGCATTGATTGGTTGTTGGGTCAATTTAGCCATAAGGATACAGAGCATGGCTCTTTTGAAAAGCCTAATGGATTAGCTACACAACCAGTCCCACTGTAGGCCTTATTTTTCAAGTAACTTCAGGACGGTTTTCCAGCTTGGCAGGGAACTCTCCTCCAGAGCGAGCTTCAGAGCTGTTCTTGTTATCAATAGTGGGGCTCAAAGGATTAGACACAGCGGGCTTTACAGTTTAATGAAAACAGCTGTTGAAACAACAATTAAGGCAAACAATAGTTTGCGTGGAAAACTATTAATTATGTAAAGTTATGCAGAAAGTGGCATACTCTTTTATTCAAGGCCTCCTACAGCCAACTGAGGACAACCTGAGCCACTTTCCATTCTGTGGCTCTCAAGTGTCAGGAAGTGGGGGTGCTTGTAGGAAGGGGCTCTACTGTGCGTGAGCTGCATGTGAGCAGAGGTGCAGGCTGCCACTTTGCTACGAAGTGAGTCAGGGGTAAAATATTTAGGAAAAAAATGCCGGCTACACTTACATTACCTTGGGTACCTCAGATCTTTCCATACCAACTCAGAGCTGCGTTTTCACAAGCGAGCCTTAGTGGTTGGGATCTCAACTTGCGCTTTTTTTGAAAAAAACCATGTCTATAATACGCCTTCTTTCGGACCTCCCTCACCCTAAGAAGACAATGCTCAGGAAATGGGGGAGTCCTTGTTCTCTGGGCTAAGTCTGTTTTAATAACGTTATGATGGTCCAGCTTGGACTGCAACCATTCCCCTTCTGCCTCCATTCTCGCCTCCCCTGAATGCAGTTTGTCTCTCCTTCCACTCTCTCTGCTTGCTGGAGCTTTTAAATTCATTGCTTCTCTCTTTGCAATTTCCATCCTTGACTAACAGTGCTGGGAATTGACTTACAGCCCTTCGCCTACCCCGTGTTCCACATCTCACTTTCCTCCCTGTTCGGGAATCACCAAGCCAAGAAGTCCCATTAAGAAGGTTATTAACTGTATACATAAACATTGCCTCCTGCCTATGGTTAGATTTATTTCTCGTCACTTCCAAGTAACTGGCTTTAACACTCTTTACAGCACGCCCAACACCTTTTATTTGACTATATTGTTTTAGAAAGGCCTTTGGGAATTTAGCTAATTTCATGCTGGAACTTATTAAGTGGGATTTGACACTCTTTGATAATTCCAATAAACCATTAGTCAAGTCTCACTCCCTTCAGGGAAGGAATAAAAGCTTTATTAGTCATAGGGTCTCTATTCTAAACATGTCACCTGAATTTAGTAGCGCATCTGTGCTGAAATGCAATCGACTTTGTGATTGAACAGAACTTTCCCTGAAACTGCAAGAAAGCTGCCATTGGCTATCTACAGCAAGAGGGCATCTACTTTTCCTGATAATTCTCATTGGGAGCACAGGTGCATTTTGAAATAATTCGGTGAATTTATTGACCTCTGAACGTTAATAAGCTGAACAGCACACACGTACATGCCTCCGCCCATACCAACACACGAATTGTCTCTAAGGTACTTGGCTCAGTCCTTTCTTCACCCAGGATACAATAATAGAGAATAATGTCCTTCCCTTCTTCTGATAGTTTAAAAACTCTCTAGAGATCATGTCTCTAGAAGGCCCGAGAACGTAATTGAGTGTGCAAATGAAATTCATCACTACAGTCACAAATAATAACCCAATTAACATATATTTGTGTAACGCCTTTAAAATCATTCTAAACTCAAAACCACATTCCTCTCCGAAGAACAGTGCCAACTGAGTGCCACATCCCAGCATATTCCAGCTCACACTTTGCACTGGAGATTACCAAACAGCATCAAGATTGCAAAAGCAATTATTCCAGTTATCCAGATGTGATTTTTCAATCATTCTAGGATTTTTTTTTTTTTTTAGCAGTTCTTATTCCGTGGCACCGATTGCAGCACTCATGCTGGCTCGGTGCTTACATCTCTTCATTATTAATTCAGCTCATGGAGCTTAATTGGACAAGGCTAGAGCGAATTTGACAAACATCACAGCAGCAGAAAAAGCAATCACTCTTTCAAGATGAAAATTTGTTTGATGTCTTACTGTGTAACTCATTTACTCTCCTTGGGAGTCATGTGACCTGAATGTTAATCAGCCATTGATTGGTTTCTCTCCTTGGACAGTCACGTGACTCGAATATTAATGGGCTGGCACTCAGTAGCTGTACTGTTAGGCAACCTTGTGATTGGCTGCCAGGTTAAGATACGGAGATAAGTGGGTGCTTGATGAGCACTTGACAGAACTTCACAGAAAATTAAGGCCCTAAAATAGCATGAGAAAGTCTTGTCAAATCAAGCATGATTATCATTGAATGCTTAAGGAATTCATCATCTGCATGAAATTGATACACTTCAGCACCAGCAGGCCCTGTAGTCAGCAGGGACTCATCAGATTTTTATTTATATGTGTTCCCCAAATCACATTAATTCTGAGAGCTAAAACATGCTAAGGATGAAGGTTATTTTCTGTTCAATCTAATTTATCTATGACAATAATCATCACTAATAATGTGTCAAATTGGATTGCAGTCATTTTATGCATGCATGCTGATTTGGAAAATAGTGTTAAACCATCCCGCAGTAATTAACAACCGGTAAAGGTATGCTGGGTTTGAAATAATCAGCATATCTAGATGGAAAATTAAGTTTTATAGAATGGATTTATAGATACATATCCTTATTTAATTCTGAATATAAATTATTCCTGGTAAAAGCCGACATCATTTTTATAACACCATTAAGGCCAATAACCATTGAGGGACTCGCATCCTTAATTTGCTCTATCCTTCATTTTTTTTCTCATTTTCTGTGGTTAACTTTCTAATGGGTGTCACTTCCTTACTGGCAAGTCCTCATTGTAGCAGGGTTTGGTAGGGCGAAGAGATGAATGAATATGCATCGGTTTAAGTGTTAATCATGGATGAAGGAAGCCACATCATACCTCTTAATACACAATGCTTTATAATTATTGGCGGGGGGTTGGGAGGTGGGCAGCCGGGAGATTACAAAGAGAGGGTGGAGCCAGAGTTTGGCCTTTTGGTGTTTCTCTATTATTTCTCCTCACAAAGGGACAATAGGAAATTTTGCAGATTAACTCATAAGGGATTAATGTTTCTTGGGGAATCACTTAAGCCTAAATTGCTTTTGTTGAAATGCCTTTTATGGAACAGAAGTTGTTTTTTGGTGGTTTATTATTTTTTTTTTTAAATAACCTCCTGGCTTATATGGCATTACTGGAGTAATGGAAGGCTGAAGTAATGAAATCTTAAAGAAATGTGTGTACCCTTTGGAGCGAGTGGCTAAAATGTCTGAGAGAATTACACCTCCCATAGAAGGGGGAAATACACACGTATAAACTGTTGTTTCTTTCCCACTGTCCCCCCAGCCTATCTTAATCCCTGACCACCACCGCTGCCCATTCTCTCCCCGCCTCTCAGGAGGTCTCTTTATTGATTAAATGAATCTGCTCCAAAGGCTGGCTCCCAGGCTCTTTGATCTAATCCGATCTGATTTTATCCTATCGCTTCAGCAGGACATCGGGGAATTAACAATAAGCAGCTTTACCACAAGTGTTTAATAACTCAACACAATCTCCTTATGGCTCCGAGCTGCTCAAGTTCCCATCCAGTCCACGGCAAACAGTGTAACAGATTGGCCATCCCCCCCGAACCTGAGGAATTTTCATGCACTGTGAAACTAATCGCTTCAAGTTCCTTCATAAATCACACAAAGCAGATTTCAGCATCTTAACAAATTGAAAAAAAAAAAAAAAAACCAAAACAACAGTAGAGGGGGCTGGGGTTTGCAGAGAGGACTCACCCGCCAGCTAAAAGGGGGGGTGGGAGAATGTTGCTGAGGGGGAAGGGGCAGATATAAATTAACTTCTGTCCTCTGGTGCAGTATGTTTCTCATCTCCTTAGATTTTAACATGAATAAAATAATTTGGGCAGGCTCAAACCTAACAATGCTCCAAGCCTACGATGACCTTATTTTTTTTCCACTATGATGAAAATGATGTGGTTTCAGCAACAGGCCTCTTATTGTTGTTCCTGTGACAACCCTTGGAGTATGCAAGAAGCACACAATTAAACAAAAATTGCAGATCCTGCCTGGTGCAAATAGCCAGTGAGATGTTAAGCTAAACTGGTGTGTCTCCTGGATTGCAAACCAGCATGCACGCATAAAGGGGTGTCTTCAATGATCAGTCAATTACAAAAAGCCATTCTTGAGACGCCATGTTTTTACCCAGAGATTGCCCCATATACATCCCTATCTCTAAATTGCAACAACAGAATTTATTTACTACCTTGCTCCCCACCAAAAAAAAAAAGACTGATGCCCCTCTCTTTTCTAAATATCACATGCACGGCATATAAAGGTGATTGTCTCCTTTTCCAAGGCAGAAATTTCCATGCAATGGTTTACCCTTATGCCGGAACAGAGCTGGGAGTCTATGAGAAACTGGGAGGGGAAATAGGCTTTTGCAAGCCGCTGGATTATTAGTGCCATGGGGGAAATATCACTCTAGCACTAATCTAAAATAAAACATCTTTTCGTTGCTCTATTTAATACCTACTGTACATCAGAATTACCTATAAAAACACATTTCATAACAGAGAAACAGCCCTCTCTCCCCACCTCTGTCACTGCTCTCTCCATTACCGTGGCAGTTCTGTGATTTCTCGCTACATCAGCAGAGTAACGAAGTGCCCTCTTACTGAACATCTGGGGGCAAAGAGAATTTTATGATTCAGGTTTAGGCCAGATTACTATTACCATGGTGGGATCTTTTTCCATACCCCCGGGGCCCAGGGTACTTGCAAATTCACTCAGATACAGCTAGATGCTTTATTATTGCTTTCCTAAATAAAAACATTTATTTTTATATCCTTCTTCTCCCATATCCAGTCATTAGTATTTATCCAGATTTTGCCACCATTATCCCCATGAGTCTAACATTTTGAGACTCCCTCCTCCCCCCGCCCCCCCAAAAAACCTCTACTCCGATTTTGTGATCTACTCAATATGGAATGGAATGCTAGCATGAATAGTGTTATTCGTTCCTCTTTGAAAATGTCTTTTGCCTTACTTTTTTTCCCCCCCAGATAAACTATGTCATAACAGAAAAATCCCTGTGAAGTTCTCCAAAGAACTTTGTGCTGTTTCCAGACCCTGGGACTATAATTAAGCCTCGTGTAATTAAAACAGACAGAGCATCCCCTGCCAACTGTGAGTGTCCCTGTTTACATTGTTTACATCACAAAGAGATAGCAAAATGTACTCAGGAAGGCTCCAGCCAAAGTAATTGAGAGGGCTGCCTAAACTCAGCTCTGCTTTCTAAACATTGTCCCTGGGTTAGGAACAGCAACAGGGAGAGAAAAGGAGAGGAGGGAGGGGACCTGGGCCAGAGGCCTGTTGACTTTCTCTGCCTGGGCATGATGTCATTGAGGTCAGTGACTTGGGGGACTGGTGTTCGCCGAAGTCTTGTTGCACATTTAGTCCAGGTGCTTCTGCTGGGGACCTTCTAACCCTCCACTCCTCGGCAAAAGTTGGGAGCATTAGGCCAGGGTGTAAACACATTCTCGACCTCGGGCAGTCCAAGGAAGATTCTTCTGCTTGCAGTTCAGTCGGTTCACAAGATTGCCTTTCTCTGGCACTTTCTTTGTAGGCTGCTGCAACTGGCACATTAAAAAGAGATACAGAGAGACAGACAGAAACAAAGAGACAGAGCAACAGAGAAAGAAAAGAAAGGGCACTGAGGAAAAAGAAAAAGAAAAAAACAAAAACCAAAACCACATGTTGAAAAAAAAATCCCTATAAAATAAAAGCGCATTATGTTTTTGTATATTTTCAAAATGTAGCCAAACTAAACCATTAAATGAGGATTTTGTTTCACAAAGTCTGCAAACTATTCAACCGCTAACCCACTATACCAAGAATGTGGTGCCAACCAAAATATGTCAAGATTAGTAGTACTCAATAAAATCTCAAAACCAAATGACATGCAAGCTGTATTTCATGATTAGAGCGCTTCCTTATGTCAAGGAACATACATATTAACTTGTTTAAACACAGCGCTGGGCTGTCACTCTGTTTGTCAAAAGCAGAGGAAGGAGAATCTAGTGCTTACCAAACCTACCCAGATGATACTTCTCGCTTCCCATCTTCCTGGCAGACAGGCACGGACACCATCCAATTCATCCTCACAACATCTCAGAGAGACCGCTTCCCACTTGACAAAGCTGTGCTGGACAAGCAGGGTTTGCAAATGCCTTACCCCAGGCCCGGACACACAACTACTGGGTGCTGGGGCGAGAATCCAAAATGCTTACTTTTTTCTACCGAGACAGCAAGTCACCAAAATTACAAAATGCAAACACCTTGTCTCTTTCTAATAAGGTGATTTTTTTAAAAAAACTCTAAGAAAACATTTGCTTTAACGATTACAAAGGGCTCTTAGTATATAATTTCTTTTCTTTTTTTTTTTTTTGAGACAGAGTCTCACTCTTTTGCCTGGGCTAGAGTGCCGTGGCATCAGCCTAGCTCACAGCAACCTCAAACTCCTGGGCTCAAGCGATCCTCCTGCCTCAGCCTCCCAGGTAGCTGGGACCACAGGCACGCACCACCACGCCCGGCTAATTTTTTCTGTTTTTAGTTGTTTGACTAATTTCTTTGTATTTTTAGTAGAGATGGGGTCTCGCTCTTGCTCAGGCTGGTCTCGAACTCCTGAGCTCAAACAATCCACCCGCCTCGGCCTCCCAGAGTGCTAGTATATAATTTCTTACTGAATCCTCACCACTGTCCTGATCATTTATATATGATTATCCCCTTTTTATCAAAGAGAAGCCCACGTCCTAGATGAAGTGATCTGCTCAAGAGGCTATATCGAAAACAAGTAAAACCAGAGCAGGCACCTCTGCCTCAGGCCTCCAAACCAAATGGGAACTGCACGAAACTATGCTGCTCTTCCCAAGGCAGCGTCTCTTTGCACCGAAATGCTTGAGTTAGAGCAGGAATCTAAAAATGGAGAAGGGTAATTATCTCATTCTCTGACTGTCAACAGCAATGAGCTGCTGTGTGCTTCTACCTGGCAGGGAAACGAAAGGGAGGCTGTTCTCTCATTTACAAAATATGGTAGTAAGATATGTGATTATGTTAGGAACACTTGAGGGGGCTTCTGGGTGAAAAGAAAAACCCAGAGCCTGCTTCATCCATTATCTAGGGCTTCCTCACTTGTCTGAGCTGCGTACCCTCGGCCTGGCAGCCACCCACTGATGCCGGTACAGCTGTAGCTCCCTCCAGCGCCCCACCCCCGCCCCCCTGCACCCACACACATCCTTGTTTTCATGGACCCTCTTGCTGCTGGGGAATCACTGTCTCCCTTTAATGCCGCGTAGACACTTGGCATTCAAACCAGTGTCTCATCAGACAGATTGCAATGTAGAGTCTCTGCCAGTCTGCCCCTCACACCACAGCCTGAGGGGGCCAGCAGAGCCTCCGTGTGGTGGTCGCGCCCATTCCCCAACATGCCCCGTAGCCTGCTGAGAGGCCAGGCCTTTCAAGATCTGGGCACTGTCTGGCATTCTGGCTTCATCCTAGAATACTCACACATGGACCCTGGCCGGACTTAACAGATGCTTCTGTTATGAGTTGAATTGTATCCCTCTCAAAATTCAAATGCTGAAGTCCCAACCCCTAGTACCTCAGAACGTGACAGTACTTGGAGATAGGGTCTTTAAAGATGTAATTGAGGTAAAATGACACCATACAGGTGGGCCCTAATTCAATCTGACTGGTGCCCTTAGAAGAAGAGATTCGGACACCGGGGACATGCACACGCAGAGGAAAGAGCATGTGAGAACACAGGGAGGAGGTGGCTGTTTATAAGCCAAGGAGGGAGGCCTCAGAAGGAAACAAACCTGCTGACACTTTGGTCTCTGACTTCTAGCTTCCAGAACTGTGAGAAAATGAATTTCTGGGTTTTAAGCCATCCCATCTGTGGTATTTTGTTATGGCAGCTGGAACAAACAAATATAACTTCTCGTTTCCATTGTTTGCTGCACACTGACCTCTTTGCCAACTACACACATCCCTTGCTGTTGGCCTGGCAAACCCCTCTTCTTCTCCAATGTTCAACTCAAACACCAGGTCTCCTCCTCCAGGACGCCTTCCCAGCTACCCACAGGCACCAAATAATTCATCTGTGATTAATGGAGGCTATGACTTCTGCACTTATTTTATGGCCTGTTTCTTCATAGACAGTGAGTCCCATGGAACAGGGACTCCTCTTACTCATCCTGGAAGCCTCGCACAATGCCCACCGGAGAGAAGATGATTAATGTTTGATTGGGTAGGGGTGTGGAGGGAAGGGAATGGAAGAAAACAACAAAAATAACAAAAAGAAAGACTAAGACTTACTAAATCTTTGCTATGTGCCAGACACTATTCTAACTATTAGAATAGTACGCTTGTATTCACCAACTTTATCTTCCCAATAACCACAAGAAGTAGATGATATGTTTATCCTCATTTTACTGCTGGGGACCAACATACCAAGATAAGTAAACTTGCCCAAAGCCACACAGAGCCAGGGATTTAAAACCAGGCATCTGGCTTCTCAGTCTACATTCTTAAGAAAATGCCTTCTGAGGAGAAAGAAAAGAAGGAAAGGAAGAAGATAGGAAGGGAACAAAAGAAGGGAAGAAATCAGCAATTGTGTAAACTTGGGCAAGATACTTGAATTCTTTGAAACTGAGTCTCCTCATCTGCTTATCTCAAGGAAGGCTCAAGTGAGACAATATACATGAAGGCATTACAACTGCCTTCATGTACTGCAGACCACATGGCCTCTATGTTCAGTGGCCACAGAGCAGACAGGTAACCATAGGCCTGTGACTTGAAGGATTTGTGGTGGAGACATTTTACACAGTGGGTGATCCAAGGAGATAAATTTCAAGGAAGAGAAGAATGGGATAGACCCGGATGAGAGTCGGAAAGAAATGCTTCTCTGCCTCCCACTAGAGACTGGAAGTAGTGCCATCGTTTTGCAGAAGTATAGTGGCTCCACTCTCGTAATATGTGTGAATTCTGCCCCTGGGATTGCACATTCCAACTGCCCTGACCAGGAGGTCTCTGAAGATAGCCTGCAAGTGTGTCTGTTCGGAAACCACAAATTGATTACAGCTTTGAGTGTCCTACAAATCAATGTCGTTTTCAAGTTTCATTTTCCTAATCTGGATTATTGGACCTAGAACTTAGAGCTGGGGTCCCAATGTTACCTGTGGGGTAGGTGGATTTCCTGTTGTTTTCAACTTGGACTTTTCTGTTGTTCTTCGGTTTGGGTTTTGGTTTAAACACTGTCTTCAAGGGAGCGCCATCTTACCTCATTTTTTCTTTGATTTGCAAATGCATTGAGCATAGAACAATGACTTAATGGGGCCTGGTAAAGAGACTTGTCTAGTTCCTTTACAACTGCAAAGACTCCTCTTCTTTGAAGGTTTTCAGATGGCCTACTTATGCAGGCTGGGAGCAGAATGGTTAAAGCTTGGAGGAAATCAACTGTAAATAGAAAGGCCCTGTTTAGCATAATCCTCACTAGAAGACTCTCTCTTCCCCAGCACTGTAATCAACCCTGTAGTGTCAGGCAAGGTTCTTGATTATCTCCCTGTGGCATTATGTCTCACCACATAGCTGATAATAAACTGATGGATTATCAAACAAGATTACAGGTTTAGCAAATAAAATCATGTTTTGTGTTAAGAGAGAAAATGCTTACTGTCCCTATCTGCCTGGCTCAATATTTACATATCACAGGCTTTCTTGGGTCCCTGTTCTTTCAAATCTGATTTTTAAAAAAACAACACAGAGGTTAAGTTAACAAAAAGGGAACACACTGTGCTTTTAACACTAAGTTAAATGCCCCTCTGGGAGAAAACAGGTACTGCCTAAAAGGTAGAACTAAGTCCATTCAAGGCCTCAGGTGCCAGGGAGATCAATGGGTACAAGTGACAAAAGACAGAGCTGTGTTCCGAGGGATTCAAATGCCTACTTTTAAAGGGACCATAGATGAAAGATAATAGAAACTCAAAGCCTGCACGCAGCTGTGTGTGTGTGTGTGTGTGTGTGTGTGTCTGTGTGCGCACAAGACGGGGAGCAAGGGGCTTGTATAAAGTCTCACACCGATCTGCTGCTTTATACGTTCAAAGCCCTTTCTCCTTCTTCACCTGTACCCCCCAACCCCAATTTTCCCCACCCTCTTCATTGGACAGCTGACACAAAGTGAGGCCTTGAAGTTCAGGAACTTGCAGAAGGTCCCAGAAGGCAGGCTCAAGCCTCAACCTTCTGACTCGAGTGCAGCCCTTTTTCCGTGTCACTCCTCTGCTCTAACTCAGGGATGCTCTCCTGAAGGGAAGGAACAGCAGAGGGCTGTTGTAAGAAGTTGCATGTATTCAAATTGGCAGTATCTGAAGTTAAATTACTATCTGGTTGAAGACTCTGGGCAGAAAAAAAAGAATGTAACTGAAAATATCAAACAGGCATGTAAAATTTGAGAGAGAGAGAAAACTGTACACCGGTCATTTTAAATTTGTTACCGTTCTAGGGAAGGGTAAAAAGCACTAACAGCCACCAACATGGCCAGTTGCAGAGCAAGTTATTTCAGATGTTCTGACTTCCTTCTACAAAGAACTAATCTTACAAATACGGAAGAGCAAAGATTCCAAATGTGATTTCCTTTCCCTACATGTGAAATTCAGAGAAGCCCTTGGTCCCAGTGAATTTTTCATCTGCCCCCCACAAAATAGCACTGGCCTGACTTTCACCACGAAGAAATCTCTGTTCAGTACACTGGGAAGATGCACAAAAGTACCAGAAGAAGATGCTGTACGCCGCTACCTTGGCACTGTCATGGGACACCCGGTCTCTCAGGCCAATCCAGAATAATGCTGGAATGAGAACGTGTCCACTCTCAGTACTGCACCTGAGGACAGAGTGTCTCATGCACAAACTGAGCACCCAATAAGTATTATTGAGTGAAAAGAGAATTAGCATAACGCATAAAAATACTGGAATTATTTTTTGTAATGGTAAATGGTATGTCATCTACAAAATATATCAAATATAAACTGGTGGAATCATGACTTTTTCTTTTTAGTAATTAGGAGTATGAAAGGAGATAGAGTTTTTTTTTTTAAAGTAATACAACAAGCAATGCATTTCAAATTATCAACAAGTTTATAAAAAACATCAGCAATGAAAGCACGTCTTCTTCCCTCCCCCCCAATCCTTTTTCACTACTCCAGAAGGATTATCTCTTAGCAATTTGGTGTGTAATATATGGTTTAGTTTTGTTTAACATGTTACATAGATGAGGTCATATTTACATATAGTTTTGCCACTTTATTTTTTTCTCTAATATTATGTGTCAAAGATCCTCTCAGTTTAACAGACAGAACTCTACCTCATTCTTTTGATCTGCTGCTTGGAAATCAATATATGGATGTCCCACAAATTATTATGGATTCTCTTACTGATGGACATTTAGGTCCATCATATGTATACATACATGTCCATATATATATTAGACGTTTTAGATTATTAAATGTGTTTTAAAATTCTGTCTCCTGGATTTATTAGCTTTGGGAAAAGTTGTATTAAATACTCCCAATATAACTGTGGGTATACCAATTTGTTTCTCTTTGTTTTTTCATCATTTTTGTTTTTTGCGTTTACATTTCTTAACTTTTCTGCATACAATTTCATGACTATTGCATGTTCTTGTCAAACTTTTTGTATTATTTTGCTTTGAAGGTGTCACATATTTTAACAGCATAAAGTTGGATTTTTTCTTTATCTAGTCTGAAAGCCTGTTTTTTAAAGGGAGAATTTAAGCCATTCACATTTAGTGAAACTACTTATATGTTTGACTTATTTCTGACCATTTATTTTTATGTTTTCTATTTATCATTGCTTTACATTCTATTTTTGTTCTCTGTCTTGTGTTGGATTAATCTAGTTGTTCCATTTCTTTCTTCTTTTCTAAATGTTTTAAAAAAAGGTATCCTTTTCTATTCTTTGTAGGGATTACCTTTACATTTTAATAATTGCATTAAATGTATATATCTTATCAATGTCCAGAAATTATCAGTACCTCTATTATCCTCCTGATCAAGGCAAGAATCTTTAAGGCCCCTTCAATTCTGGCTACACCTCTGTTTCCTAGTCTCTAATCCTCATATTCCTACATCTACTATTAATACTTACAGATTAGGATTCTAGTTCTATTTTATTAACAATTGTTTCTATATTATGTGTCAATAGTTTTTGAGACTCAGCTATAACTTTAATATTTTCTGACCCACATCTTTCTCATTGCTGTACTCATAAAATACATGTATTCATACATGCATGTATTAAAATACAGCAATTTTATGAATTCATAAAATTTTATTTTTGTTGTTTAACAGCAATATGTTTTAAAGATTATTTTTGAGGAGGATCTGTGGTCATATCCAAGAATACCTTTATTTTGTCCTTTCACTGGAACACAAGTTTGATTGAGTATAGAATTCGAAGTACAAAATTATTTGCTTTCAGGAATATATAACCTTTAGTACTTTGGCTTTATGCACTAGTCACTGGTTTCAAAAAAAGTGAAAGGAAAATGTATTAAATTTTTCTGCTCTCAAAAAATATTACTGAGATTGATGTTTAATATATGTAAGAATTGCCCTTTTTTTCTTATTCTTATAATTTTGCATGAGGCAAAGACACAAAGAAACTGCAACTGAAAATTGGATTCGTTCTTATAAACTCTTATGTAAAATGAGTTCGAAGTACCATCTGCTAAAGTAAAGAGGTGAACAACAGAAGGGAAACTGCAAGAGCTTCATATACTTCCCTGATCATGTTCTAAAAGCCTTGAAATTACATTCACTCTAGAAGGGGTCTGATTTGGGTAAATTAAAATTGTTTTCTACGATAGTACTGTTGTTCAAATAACTAGCTATTGATACTAGGTAATGCCAGTAACAAAAAAACCAGATCATACCAATGCATTTGTATTTCTTTAAATTTTGCTCTAACGTACCCTGCTATTTATACAATAATTTGACACTAGAAATTATCATATTTCATCATTTTAATAAAGAACATTTTTTCTAAAAAAATATTGTTATCTACTTACATAGAATTTTACCACAATCTATATTCTCAGTTACTTTAGTCAATGGAAAACTTAATCACCGGGGTCATAAAATTTAATCCAAAAAAGATATCATCCACCACACAAGTTTTATTGTGAAGTAGGGAATAAAATCTTTGAAACACTAGTTTTACATACTGAAAACTGTAAAACGACAGAGAACATTATTTTTTCATCCCATTGCTCTTCTTGCCACCTTCCCATCAAATTTCCTTGTCATTGGAAAGGGAGAGAACTAACTTTGCAGACTCTTTTTCAAACCAAGGAGAATAATTCTTTGCTCATATTTTAAATCTTCTGCTGAAAGCCTGTGCCTTTTAGATCACCCACACCATTCCTCACCAGCACAGCCTCTTAAATGACTAACAGTGTCCAAAATAGAATGCACAAATCAAAGCAGCTGAAGGGTCACAAAGAAGCAAGCTTGTATGATAAAATTTTATGATACAAATCAATCAAGGAATGTTAATATAAGTAGTTATCTTTGGGTATGGAGGAGGGGTGGGAGGAATAGTGAAGTTGGCCGGATTCTACAGCCAATTTCTGTATATTTGTGTACTGTTTAAAACTTTTACAATTAGAGTATAATCATATGTTGATTATGCAATATTAAGGCAAAAATCACAAACAAAACAGGATGTTAACAATGAAAGTGCCATTAGAAATGACCTGGTCCCAAATCCCTGAGTTGTAATGCTATAGAATAAGTGTTTAGGTCTTCTCAAAATTCACATGTTGAAACCTAATCCCCAGTGCGACAGTATTTGAAGGTGGTTGTTTGGAAGGTGATTAGTTCATAAGAGTGGAGCCTTCATGAATGGGATTAGTGCCATTATAAAAGGGACCCCAGAGAGCCCTTCTGCCATGTGAGGACACAATGAGAAGGCACCATCTAAACCAGAAAAGAGACCATCACCGTGTGTCTACAAGACCTACCTGTGCTTTGACCTTAAACTTCCCAGCCTCCAGAACTGCGAGAAATAAATTTCTGTTATTAACAAGCTCCGCAGCTTATAGTATTTTTTACGGCAGCCTCGACTGACTAAGACATGTATAAATGATGAAACTGAGACTAGAGAAACTGAATGATATGCCCCAGGTCATAGAGTAACCCAATTTCTAAGCCCAACCTCCATTTACAGGGATAGCGGGTGACTGCCCAGAGCTGCTCTGACAACAGCCATCATCCCTTGAGAAAACAAGAGCTGCCAGCATCTGAGAGAAGAGTTAATCCAGAAGCCACACAGAAAAGCTTTTGTTCAAATATTGGAGGAAGTAAGAAAGTATGCCAAAACCAAGGCATATGGGTTGGGGGAGAGGTAAAGGTACACGTCATAGAGCCTATCCAAGGATTTGGGATCTAGAACATGGGAACCAGTCGAGATGTCAGCATCAAACTGGGCCAACTGGTTGCCTCCAACATTGCTAGAGGTTAGGTCTTTCCTTTGTGGGTTTATTTAGTGGATCAGTTTGTTGTAAACAGCCGGGAGGATGGGGGTCACAGCTGATGGCAGGGAGCTGGCTGTAATACAGATGCCATATATTGAATTTTAGTTTCAAGACCTTTGCACTACTTCATCATGTGCCAAACGCCAGTAGTAAGAATTTCTTAGTCCCTTTGAGTAATGCAAAAGCAGATATAAAAAGCTACAGATCCATGGGTAAAAGGAGTTACTAATAAAAATCCTTCAACTGGAGCTAAAAGCAATCACTAAGGGCTATATTTCTTATATTCCTGTAACATAGTGGTATTATTTTCATGTGATTGGGACTGAGTCTCAGGAAACTTTTTGGGCCACTATTTGGCACAATCCAAAAAGACCGTTGTAGTGGGGTGCGGTGGCACACACCTGTAATCCCAGCTCCTCACGAGGCTGAGGTGAGAGGATCTCTTGAGCCCAGGAGTTCGAGACCAGCCTGGGCAGCACAGTAAAAGCCCATCTCAAGAAAGTACAATAAGTTTCAAGGGGACACAAAAGAGATGAGTAATTTAAGGACCTGGGCACAAGTGGTTTTGGTACCCATAAAGACTTCCAGTCATGTATCCATACAGTACTTTCCTCAGATAGAAAAACAAGACAATGTCTTATAGGATAATAAAATAATATCATAAAATTATAAAGACCAAGGTAAATTGAAGTTCGAGTTAAGTTTTACATTTACTGAAAGTCTAAACAAAATTCTTGATAATTAATCTCCAAAATGTGTAAATCTGCTGCAGACATGTGCACATAAATTATAATAAAGAACATTGGTATGCAATTTGATTCAAAGTGCTTTTTAGTAAAGTATATAATGACACATACTGAGGAGATGGCAGGTATATTTAATTGGATATAATTAAAATAATGATGTGTGTTTAAAATAATGATATATTAAAAAATTTTAAATGTAAGTAGCTGAAGAACCTGTAATAAAAAGTCAAAGCAGTAACTAGTTTTTGATTACCTGATTATTCACAGAACTAATAACCTTTCATTTACCAAGTAATGCAGGAAATAATGTCACACTGGAGGGACTTGGGGAGCCCTGCTGACAACCAGGGTCTCTGCTTACCCCTTTGCAGACTAGTTTCACCTTCTAGGGCTCTTCTCCTCACATCAACTCTCTTAATAAAAAAAAAAAAAAATTTCTCCAAGATAAGAAAAGTGTTGACAGTTGTTGAATTCGGGCAGCACTAACATGAGGTTCACTGTACTTTTCTCTTTACTTCTATGTATGTTTGAAATGTTTTTTCATTAATGGGGGGTGGGGGAAAACAAAAACAAAAACCAAACCCAGAAGTCTCTCTCTACTTTTGAATGTAAGTTCTGGAATGTTTGATAACTTTGCTTCTTTCCTGTGCAAAGGATGCAACTTATTAAAATGTGTGTGCATGCTCTGGTTCTACCATATGAGGCCTCAGAAATTCCCTTCAAATAAGCGGACAAATAGCAGATAAAGGTACATTTCTAACTCTTAGCCCTGGTTAGGTAATGCCCCCCAGAAAGACTGCTTTTTATCCTGAGTTCTGTTTTGGTCCCCTTCCTTGTCTTTCACCATTCTTCTGCTTCAGGTTGAACCAATGAATCATATCCGCCTCATTATTTTTCAGAGTCTGGTCCTCATCCATACACCAGGATTCCTCAGATGAGCAGCCAATGAGCTGGTGCCCTACTGACCAGACATCTCATTACCTTCCGTCCTCTGCCGCCCTGCTGAGCCCTCCAACCCAGCTTAGTTCAATTCCCTGCAGGGCTGTATGGGCAATTAGCATCCTTGAACCCCAAGCTCTATAATTCATAATCAGATCTTAGGAGAGGCAAATGGCTTGGTGGATTTTTTTTATATATATATTCTTTCTTCTATGACTAAGCTTCTGCATTCAAAAGGGGAAACTAGCTAGGCTCATGGTACATTTGTAACACTACTTAAGGATAAAAACTATATGGTATATGCTTTCTATATTTCCTTCCTTATCCTTTATGTTTCATAATTCATATATTATAAACATGCTTTTACTAGTTTTAAATAGCTATTCTGGACTTTGGAAAGATGATTCTCAAAAATTTGTCAATCCCTCCAGCAGTTAGTAATAATAGTTTTGCAACTTCATCTTAAAAGTGATTATGCAGTAGGGGTATCTTCATTGTACAAACACACACAGGACATCCTAAAAAAAAACACATTGGGAATAAAGGTCAAGAAACTTTTTAGCATTGTTTTGATTTATAGGAATTCAATTTCAACATACACGGACTATAATATCAAGTTTTTGATTATTCAATGGTGATAATCCACTTTATAAATTGGATAATTGATAATCCATATTATAAATATTCCTGTTTTTTTCTGTTTATCTTTTTATTACTTTATTATTCAATATCAACTTTAGTGAAGAAGAGGCAAAGAAACAAAGGCTGAAAAAACACAAGCTAATTTATTGTACCCATTTTAGCATCTCTCCAAAAAGACTGGAGAGAAATCTGAAACCATTGACCAAAATGAAAACTCTGGAGTTTGGAAGACCTGTGCAATTACTCTTCTTCCAATGCTGGAAGCAATGAAGGCATTGTTTTTACATCTCAACATTAGCAAGGTAACCACAAAATCCAATTCTCAAATACTATGACTAAACTTTTATAAGATTTTCCAGCTAACACGGTTTATATAAGTAAGTATACTGTGAGTATCTGGGATCGTCGCTGGATGTCTGAAAAACCATAATCTACATCCCACAAGAATGTTTGCTTTTGAATTCTTATGTGTTGTCTATGTCTTTAAAAATATCGAAAAATTAATGAATTAACAATTAATTTTTCAAAAAATTTAATTAAATAAATAACTTTTAAACAAACAAAGACAGTGAAGTCTCTCAGCAAGTTTTAACATTGCCAGTTAGTTTTCTTGACCTGTCTCCTTGTTCCCTCTCATTTTCTTCTCAAGCACCCACTATCACTGACCCAGATCTGCACCACCACATTTGTACATGGTGGAGAACAGGGAAACACACGGAGAACGAGGAAGGGTGAGGAGGGGTGAAAAGAGCCAACAGAAACTTTACTGGGGCCAGGGTTTGGAGATTATGCTGCAAACCAAACACAAAGCAGCCAAATTGTTTATTTTGCAGTTAGTGGAATTTTCTTCTTCAATGTCAAGAAGCAGGAGCCAAAGTTTTAGAAAGTCACAGTTTTTCCAAGACTTAAAAGAAAGATAGCCTTGATCATGCACATATTCTTGGATTAATTGTAGGTTAGAACTAATGTTCTTCCACTCGATGTCTTCAGAGGCCAAAATGCAATCAAGCTTAGGAGCCTCTGGCTCCAGCTACAACTGCAAATGAGATAAATTCAGATTTTCAAATCCCATCTTCAATCTGCTATTGGATTCTCTACTGCCCAACCCCCTCCTTCAACTTTGAGATTCAAATGACAACTCCATATCCTTTGTAGTATTGTAATCTAAGGAACTCATTTTATCTGCTAAATCTTTGAAGGGCCAGGAGAGGTATGCAGGGGTCAAAAATATGTACGGTGTTAAACGCCATGCCAAGCAACATAATTTTTCCTTGAGGGAGATCTAAGACAGGTTTTTAAGCAGGATATAAATGAGACCAGATTTATTTTAGAAAGTCAGTTCCGAAGATGCCAATTTCTTCCAAAATAATGTATAAATTTAATACAATCAACATAAAAATTTCAACAAGTTTGTTTTTTAAAAAAGACTTGATAAAATGGTATTAGATTCCATTTGAAAAATAAAATGCAGGGGAAAAAAGTTGGAAAATCTCTGTCAAAAAAAAAATAATAATAATGAAAGAGAGGGAGCAAAATAGGAGGACTTGGCCTATCAAATAGTAAAACCTATTAGAGCTACCAGAGTCAAAACACCAGTGCGTTTTTGCCAAAATTTGTAGCCAGATTCATGAAATAGAATAGAAAGCCTGGAACGTATATATAAGAATTTAGTGTATGACAAAGTTGGCACCTCAAATTATTGGAGAAAGATTGCATTAAACTATAAATAATACTGACAAAGCTGGCCAGCCATTTTAGGAAAAATAAAGTTCAGACCATTGCCTCACACTTCATGCCAAAGGACTTCCAAGTAAAAAATTTAAAACTTAATTGTAAATCATGAAACCACAAAAAGTATTAAAAGAAATTGTATGTGATTAAGAATTCCATTTCAGGTAAATTTTTCCTATGAAAATGAGACAGAAAGAAATATACGTAATAAATCTAGAAAGACATTCAACACATCATTTCTAAAAGCAAAATAACCTGAATGGCTATTAAAAGAAAATTGTTTAAATAAATTATAGTACATTCCTATAATGGAATAATTTAAAGCCACAAAAATAATGTAGCATGTTTACTTGTTTAAAAAACACCTATGACCTGTTATACAAAAAGGAAGATTATCAAGCTGAATTATATTATAATAAAATTTTGGCAGCAATAAAAATACATAACAAGGCTGTGTATATCTGTATAATCATAGCAGAAAATCCTGGAAGAATGCTTACTGGTTTTTCCTTGGGTGATAGGATTTTCACTACTTAACAATAAGGAAGTATTACTTTTGTAGTGGAAATAAAACATAAAAGAGTTAGCACTGTGAAAAAAAATAAGATTAGGTCTGGCAGTAGTTTAAAGAGGGGATGGAATAAAGAAACTAATCATAAGTTAGGAGGTTACTGTAAAAGTCCCGGTGATAGCTAATGATAACCTGAAGAGGGACAAAGACAATGAAAATGAATCTGAGAAATATTTGGGTGGTAGAAACAGCAGAACTTGATAATCATCTGGGCTTTTGTAACTGGATAGTCATTTAGGATGCCTATAACTTGAGTAAATCATTAATGAAGATGGAACACACTGAATGGTAGGTGGGTGGGCAAGCTAACAGATCTACCTTTAGACATGAATTTCTGGACATTGTAGATCAGTCCAGCAGGCAATTGGAAATAAGAGACTGGAAACTGAGACTCGGAGTTTATTATTAATGGTATGAAGGTATTGTTCAAACCATAATCAAGCCTTTTAAAAGCATCTATAATTCTCCAGGGAAAATGGTCACTAGGTCTATACTGCTTCTAGAGCTCTTATCACACTAGACTCCATTTTCCCAATTACATGGAATTTTATTTTCTGAAATCCTAATCATCCAGTTCTCCTGTATCATTAGGATTCCTACTCTATCATACTGTAAATTAACTGCCATTCCCTGCTTTAAATCCTCCATTAGGTTCCCATCTCATTTAGAACAAAATTGGAATTCCTGGCCAGGATCTACGAGTCCTACATGATCTAGACAGATGCTATCTCTGACCATATTTTCCATCACTTACCCCATTACTTACTGTGATCCCACAATACTAGTCTTCTTTCTGATTCTTGAACACACTAGTTCTTTCCCATTTCAGGGCTTTGTAAATGTTCTTCCCTTTGCCAGGAAGCTTCCTCCTTGGCTTGTCTTATGGTGGGTTCCTTCTCTTCATTCAGATCTCAGCTCAACTGTCACCTCCTCCAACAAGCCTGACTGCTGTTCCTAAAGAACCACCTGTACCCATATATGACCTCTCTATCACTTTACCTTATAGTTCCCTTACAGAACTTATCTGTACTTAAAATAATTTTGTTACTTGTTTATTGTTAATCTTTCTAGCTAGAATGTAAGCTCCATGAGAGAGACCATATCAATCTAGTGCCTATAATAGAGCTCAACGCAGAGTAGGCTTTCAAATACTTGTGGAATGATATAATGTGGACTGAATAAAGGACCAAGGCATTTATAGTAAGTAGCACTAGATTTGCAATCAGAAGACTCAAATGCCATATAACATTGACTAAGTCAACCTCAATTTCCACATCTCTAAAATGTGGCCAAAAAATGTCCACCCTGCCTATGTATTTAATATTAGAGCTCTCATAAAACTTTGGTTATTCATTCATTTATTTATTCATCAATAAATGTTTCCCAAGAATCATTTATGTGCTAGGCACTGTGTTAATTGCTTAGACACAGATATGAATAAAGAGTTTAATCTAGTAGCTGAGACAGCCAAGTTGAGAGGCAGTGATGAATACTACAACTCATCAACAGCACCAAGCACAGAGTACTGTACGAGTACATAGGGGCAGGAGCACCAAACCCATCCTCCTGGAATCAGGGAAGGGTGACAGTAGCAGAAATTAACATAGCAAAGAAAGCTGGGGAAGTGGGTGGGCAGATAAGGGGGAAATGGTCCAGAGAGAGGGAAGAACATGTGTGGAGGCCCAGAGTCAAACAAGGACAAGGCATACTGAGGAGCTACATGTTACTTGGTAGCTAAGACTAGGAAGAGGAATGATGGCAAAATTCAAGGCTGAAGCTCCAAAGAGAATCCAGGACATGATGGGCCCATGCACCAGCATGGACATTTTTGAGAATTTCAGCAGAGCCAAAACAAAGAAGGCAGTGGTGAAGGGGTAAGAATAAGGGGATGGAAGAGGTGAGTCTAAGAAACAGGGAGAAGCCTAATCATAAAGGTCCCTGGATGTCATGTTAATGGGTAACACTACATGCTTACATGCTTAGGGTGATGAGAAGCTACCAAAGAGCCTTAAGTTAGGCAATGACCACTCCAACATAAAGAAAAAATTGAAGGGAGATAAAATAGGAAAACAGGAGAATTGTTCATTAAACTAAGAGAAAAGGAATGGGTGGCTAGAATTAAGAGTAATGATGGTAACATCCTGTGCTCACAGATTTAAAGAATTAATATAGTTAAAATGATCATATTTTCCACAGCAATCTACAGATTCCATGCAATCCCTACCAAAATAGCAATGTCATTCTTTGCAGAATTAGAAAAAGCAACCCTAAAATCCATATGACAACAAAAAAGACCCTGAATAGCCAGAGCAATCCTGAACAAAATGAACAAACCTAGAGGCATCACATTACCTAACTTCAAAATATATTACAAGGCTATAGTAACCAAAACATCAGAGCATTGGTCTAAATACAGACACACAGATCAGTGGAACAAAATAGAGAACCCAGAAATAAAACCGCATGTTTACAGCCAATTGATCTTTGACAAAGCTAAAAAGAACTCACATTGAGAAAAGGACATATTCTTCAATAAATGATACTGGGAGAATGGATATCCATATGCGGAAGAATGAAACTGCACCCCTATCTCTCACCATATAAAAAAATTAACTCAAAATGGATTAAAGACTTAAACATAAGACTCGAAACTCTAAAAATACTAGACAAAAACCTAGAGAAAACTCTCCTAAGCATTGGTGTAGGCTAATAATTTATGACTACGATCTCAAAAGCACAGGCAACAAAAATGAAAATAGATGAATGGGACTTAATTAATCTAAAAGACTTCTGTACAGCAAAAGAAATAATCAACAGAGTAAAGAGACAACATGTTGAATGGGAGAAAATATTTTTAAACTATTCATCTCACAGGGGACTAATACCCAGGATATACAAAGAACTCAAACAACTCAAAAGGAAAAAACAAATAATCCCATTAAAAAGTGGGCAAAGAACATGAATAGACATTTCTCAAAAGAAGACATACAAACGGCCAACAGGTACATGAAAAAATGCTCAACATCACTAATCATCAGAGAAATGCAAATCAAAACCACAATGAGATATCAACTTACCCCATCAGAATGGCTATTATTAAAATGAAAAAAATAACAAATGCTAGCAAGGATGCTAAGAAAAGGAACTCTTATACACTGTTGGTGGCAATGTAAATTAGTGCAACCTCTATGGAAAACAGTATGGAGATTTCTCAAAAAATTAAAAACAGAACTGCCATTCAATCCAGCAATCCCATGACTGGGTATTTATCCAAAAGAAAAGGAATCAATATATCAAAGAGATACCTGCGTTCACATGTTTATTGCAGCACTATTCACAATAGCAAAGATATGGAATCAACCTATGTGTCTATCAGTGGATGAATGGATAAAGGAAATATGGTATATATACACAATGGAATACTATTCATCCATAAGAAAGAATGAAATCATGTCATATGCAGCAACCTGGATGGAAATGGAGGTCATTATCTTAAGAGAAATAAGCCAGGGACAGAAAGACAGATATAGCATGTCCTCACTCATACGTGGGAACTAAGAACCACATGGAGACAGAGTGGAAAGACAGACAACCAACACTGGGAAGGATGAGATGGGGAGGAGAAGAGTGGATGAAGAGAGGTGGGTTAAAGGGTACAAGCATACGGTATGACAGAAGGAAAAGATTCAATGTTTGATAGCACAATAGGGTGACTATACTCAACAAAAATGTGCTGTACTTGGATGATGGATCACTACACATTATATACATGTAACAAAATTTCACATGTACCCCATAAATTTGTAAAATTAAGAAAACACAAAAAAATACAAAAAAAGAATGATGACAGTGACAGATCAAAGAGACAAGCTCAAGAGATACTTAGGAAAAACATTTATTGTGACAAGGTGATTCACTAGGGAAAACAGGAGAGGGAGGTCTGAAGGACAACTCAGGGCTCAGACCTGACCAGCAGGAATGATGTTGGTGTCATTCACGGACACAGGAAACCCAGGAAGGGGAGCAGATTCAAGAGAAAGATGACATGTCAGATTCTGGATGTGAAAAGGCTCCTGAAAATCAAAACTGCCAGCCGTCAGACCTGCTGGGGGGCATCAGTGTGTTAAGGGATTCCACTGATGCGTCTTTAATAATAGCAGTCTTTTCCTAACCCAGTAAAGAGATAATAATTAATGGATAGAATCTCCTTAATATTAAACTCTCTTATAATTTTTTCTTAAATTTTAGATTCTATTTCTGCTTGTTGATAACTGTCTGGCTCAAGATAAAATTCTATGCTTGAGACTGGGATATGCAGGAAGCAAACTCTAAGGCAGAGTTTAGTCTGGAGGATATTTATTAAGGAATGTCCTCAGGATCAATATTTGTAGAAAGGGGAGTGGAAGCAGGACCTGGCAAGGCAGAAGTCAAGGGCAATGTGGGCCAATGACGGCCTCGGACAACTCCACAAGGAGCTGTGAAGCTAAAGCACTCGGTCAGAGCTGTCCCATGCCAGACCGAAATGGCCAGACCTTTATACCCATCTCAATTAGCCATTGTGCTTCCATGCCACACAGTGCTTTTAAGTCTGTTATTTCAATATATCAAGATTCTCACAGGATACCCTGACAGCCAGGAAATACGCCACTCTGGGCAAGTTTGAGAACTTTTTCCCTTTATATGGATAGATAGATAGATAGATTGATTGATTTTTTCCCCCCCTGGGGGGAAAAAAGACAGGGTCTTGCTCTGTCACTAGGCTAGAGAGCAGTGGCATGTTCATAGCTCACTGTAACCTCAAACTCCTGGGCTCAGTTGATCCTCCTGTTCTCCTGCCTCAGCCTCCTGAGTAGCTAGGACTACAGGCACATGCCACCATGCCTGACTAAGTGTTTTATTTTTTGTAGAGACAAGATCTTGTTATGTTGCCCAGGCTGGTCTGAAACTCCTGGCCTCAAGTGATCCTCCTGTCTTGGCCTCCCAAAGTGCTGGGATTATAGGCGTGAGCTACCATACCCAGCCTTCTTCCTGTATTATTTTTTTTCCTTCTTTTTTAGACAGCCCTCACATTTTTTATATATTCTTTTAACAAACATTTATTGAGCACACTTTTTTGCATCAGGCACAGTATTAGGCACTGGATCAATGACAGACAACACAGAAACAGCCTTTGTAGAAATTATAATCTAATGAAGGAAACGATTATCTTTTAAAAGAAAGATAATGGTACAATTAATTAAAGTACTTTCCCATAGAGATAAGTACTCTAAAGAAAGTGAACAGGGTGAGCAACTGGGAGGAGTCTCATCACAGAGTTCCATGGAAAACCCCTCTAGAAGCCACCCACATTACTGGGCTTGTGGCCCCTTCTTCAAAGCCAGCAGTGTGGCATCTTCTCTCCTCTCTGAGCTCCGCTTTCAGCCTTATATCATTTCACTCTGACTGGGATCCTCCTGCCTCCTCCACATACAGGCCCTACGATTACATCAGGCACACGGGGATAATCCAGGATAATCTCCTCTTCTCAAAACCACATCTGCCAAGTTCCTTTTGCTGCGTAATGTAACATATTCACAGGTTCTGGGGATGAGAGTGTGGACAGCCTGAGGAAGGGTGGCGGTATTCAGCCTACCACACTGAATTACCTCGTCTTCAATATGGGTATAATAACAAGATCACTTCATATGGTTGTTGAGAAAATTAAATACATATCAAGTGCTAAGAGTGCTACCTGGCACAAAGAAAATCTCAGCATATGTTAGCAGCTATTTTTACCATGCGGACCTCTTTACCCACCCCCGTAGTTCAGTCCCTAATCATTTCGACTGTTTTCACAATCATCTCTTTGTCGTCAGTTTTGCCCTCTCATACACATATTCCCACACCCCCACGTTCCCCAACCTCCACACCAGCACCAGATAGAACCACAATAATCACATTTCACTAATGCATTCACTCGATAAATACGTACTGGCCATCTACTATAACACTGCAATTACTATCTACGCGTCCAGTTCCTGTGCCAGCTGCACTTCTTGAGCCAGGTATTGAATCCTGTTTATCTCTTTATCCCAGCATTTCACAGTCCCTGGACTACAGGAGGTGATCAATAATGCCTAACGAACGAGTTAATGAATGGATGAATCTAGTTAGAACATTCTATAGTTCTACGATTCTATAAGGGTAGGAGCCCTATTAAATTCTCATCAGAAGAATATATTTGGATTATTTGTAAAGCAGTTGAGGTGCTATAAAAATTTACAGCTGTAGCTCAGTGCATCTACACCTCCTGGGGCCTCCTCAGGCAGAGCTGCACAGAGACGGTGTTGCAGAGAGAGCAGCTGGGTAAACTCACAAAGAGGCAGGGCGGAGAGCACGAAACTTTTTTGCAACCTTTAGGAAGGAGAATCAAGTGATGTGGCTACCATTTTGGTTAAGATATATTTTCTCTCTTTCAACATAATCTCATTTCCTCTCCACTACCAAAAAAAAAAAAAAGGAGAAGAAGAAAGAAAAAGCAAGATACTGAGAAGGGCCCTCTCAGTGCTCCCCATTCAAGAGTGCCTGCCAAACCAATTAATACCTCCTGAATGTTATCTCCCTGCTATGTTAATGTTATGTTAATAAATGCAATTAAGATAACATTCAGGAGGTGTTAATTGGTTTGGCAGATGTACATGAATAAGAAGCACAGATATTTTGCTTTCCCTATTTATGGAGGCAGGAAGTGACACAAAGTTCGACAAAAGGAAACTTAATTTGCCTCCAGTCTCATTTGATACCACTTAGGCCTTTTCTGTTAAGTAATATATGGGATTTTTAAAAATGCTAATTTAGATGGTATTACAAAGATGAAGTGATTGTCAAATGTTGCAAAAACACTGAAATTGTCTTTTGCCACAAGAACTAACAGGATGTTTACTCTCTTTAAAATGCTATATATGCCATATATGCTATATATACACATACACACACTCTGTTTTAAATGTGTCTATAGCATATATGCAAATGAGCTCTCATACTAATCTATGAGGCAGATTGTTCCAGAGGACTGACTTTTAGACTACTCTTAATGTAATTAGCTCTTTAACGTATTCCAGTGATTTAAGAGTTAATGGTTATTTTATTCTAATTTACCAAAATATGGTGGCTTCTTTTTGTGTTAGAGATTACATACACACACACACCAGTGTACGTTACTTTGCAAAACAAAGGTTTCCTCTGAAAAGAAGCCTAAATTTGTGTAGACTTGGAGCAAGGACATGTTACGTTGCCTTGCCATCAAGGACATTGTGTTTATTTCTGGAACCTGGCATTTGCCAGCACTTTACATGGCCTTTGCCAGGCATAGTCTTCCCAGGACTTTATTAGGACCACCTCTCATAAGAGTCCCACTGACATCTGGATGTGAGAGGTTGTCAGTGCCCAGATCCACTGAGGTTCCTTCCAGTTTTGGAGGGTAAATTATTAGTGTCTACTCTATGAACCAAATGGACAGAACTAAACTGAGTCATTATGCAAGACATTATTCAAACTGGACTTCAAACAACTTGGAAGTACATTACCTCAACTCTAAATCACCACTTATAAAAGGCACTTTCTCTTTAATAAGGGTTTTCCGGGGGTGTGGGGGGAAGAAGAAGAAGGAAAAGAGGATGAAGAGAAGGAGAAGAAAGACCATATCACATTTTATGTTTATTGCAAGACTGAAGTCCAACTGCAGAAATGCTAAAATGTACATCTCAAATTAAAGAATATTATGTATCTCCTAGAAAAACAGTAACAAAGTAGCCAGAAAAGAGTCACTGCTCTGTTTCGGGTGGATTGCTCTGAGCCAGAGTATGTCGCGCAATCCCAGAGAACTCACCAATCCTGAGAAACACATGCATGTTTTCTTTGCTAAATGCCCATCTATAACCCTTAACTGTCCCTTCCTCACTTTTCTCAATGAAAATTTCCTTGGATCTTACAAATAGGACAATGGACTGTTCCTAGCTTTCTTCCTGTTAGTGTTGGTCATTTCTTAAGTGATAAAGCATTATTGTTGCTCTCCGGTGACAATAAGCTGCTAAATGAAGATTGTTATGAAATACCCTTCTGTGTGCATATGTGTGCAAATGTGACTGCAGTATCTCCCAGTAAGATATAATCACTGTGGCTCAAATTCTTTAGGTTTTACAGTCCTGGTTTCTCTTCAGGCTAAGGAGGTGGAGGGATATTCCCAAATGCAGTGACACTGGCTCAGTGTTTAGGGGAAGTCCCCACTCAGCTGTTGGCTTGTGTTGTCTCTGGGGTGGCAGTGATGCCTTGACCTAGGTTCCATTGAGAATCTGAGCCATTTCCAGATTATCTTGCTGTACCCATTAGGGAAGTGTTGTCACACTCTACACCTCCCTCTGCACTGCCCCCAAAGCTCAGGAGGCCACCTGAAGATAGGATCATGCAATAAAATCTCATGCTCAAAGCAGTGTACTCCAGTCCAGAGGTCAGCAAGCATTTTTAGTTAAAAAAAAAAAAGTTACATTCGCTTTAAATTTTTCCTAGGTAAAAACATTGCATTCATACTTTGTGGCAGAGATAGAAAACAGATTACATCTGAATGCTATGGACTGAATTGTGTCCCTCCAAAATTGATGTGATGAAGCCCTAACCCCCCATATCTGAGAATATGACTATATCTGGAGGTAGGGCCTTTACAGAGATGATTAAGTTAAAAGAGGCCACAGGGAGGGCCCTAATTCAATCTGATGGGCTGAGGAAGAGACAGCAGGGATGTGTGAGCACAGAAGAAAGACCATGTGAAGATACAGTGAGTAGGTGGCCATCTGCACACCAAAGAGAGAGGCCTCAGGAGAAGCCAAAATTACCAACATCTTCATCTTGGCCTTCCAGCCTCCAGAGCTGTGAGAAATAGAGTTCTGTTGTTTAAGACACTAAGTCTGTGGCATTTTGCTATGGCAGCCCTAGGACACCAACACACTGAGTGATTGCTGTTGGCTACCTGCAGCGCTATGTTAAAAAGCAGTCTGGCGATGGGAAACAGGCATGGGACGTGGAGCGGTGGAGCACATGGCAAGCATCAGTCATCCTTCCTCCACCGGGTGAATCAGAAAGACCTGACTACAGCCCTGCACATAGGAACAGACCCTAAGTACTGCAACTGGAAAACCCTGGTTTTACTCAAGGACCTTTGTACATTTCACGCTCTAGTCAAAAATAGATAGAATGTATGTATCTTTGTCAGTTTCCTTAACTTTCACAAAAGAATGCCCATCTTACTCTGATTTTGCTAACTAGTAACCATTACACTGCAACTGAATTGAATCAACAACCACAATAGCTGCTTTTGCTGTCAGGAAGAAAACCAGAAACTTGCCGATGTTTGATATTAGTAGGAAATCAATAAACATTCCTTATGAATAAATGAATCTCACTTGATGATTTTCTTTTTTCTTTTTATTTTTTTGGGAACATTCATTTTTAGCTTCATCTCTCCCTCCAAAGGACTTTGGAAAATCAGCATTCCTTCCTTAACAGATTTGGGACCAAAAGCTCTTAAGTTCTATATTTATGAAAATAAGCCCTCTATGAGGGTCTAGTGAGGTTGTCTGATTTTTATTTCACTGATCTTCTAACACTTGTGTTCGTAATGTTGGGTGTGTTTTTAAAATTTAACATATATTAATACTTTTGGTTCTAATTAATCTTTTTTTTTTTTTTTTTGAGACAGAGTCTCGCTGTGTTGCCCGGGCTAGAGTGCCGTGGCATCAGCCTAGCTCACAGCAACCTCAAACTCCTGGGCTCAAGCAATCCTTCTGCCTCAGCCTCCCGAGTAGCTGGGACTACCGGCATGCGCCACCATGCCCGGCTAATTTTTTCTATATATTTTTAGTTGTCCGATTAATTTCTTTCTATTTTTAGTAGAGATGGGGGTCTCGCTCTTACTCAGGCTGGTCTCGAACTCCTGAGCTGAAACAATCCGCCCGCCTCGGCCTCCCAGAGAGCTAGGATTACAGGCGTGAGCCACCGCGCCCGGCCGGTTCTAATTAATCTTAACTGCAAAATTGGATAATTAGGTTTTGGGGGTTGTTTATTTGCTATAGTTTAATGTGTCCCTAATGAATAAGTGCGTTTTAATTTGCAAATGTCCCAGTGGAGTGCACTGTACTCAGAGTGGCTAAATGTCTTAAAGAGATCTTTGTGTAGAAAGAACAGAGACTCCTGCATGACAGGTGATAGACCCAGCCTGCCCTACTCATGAACAAGGATGAGGAGGAAGGGGCTTGGCTGTGCCATGTTAGGATGTCAGAGAAACTTTTACTCCATTTAGTCCATGCTTGACCAACGGAACTCGTCATGTATCATCAACACAAGCAAACCCGACTTGGGCAATACAGGAAGAACTTGAGAATTCAAGGAGGCCACTTTTGCCCTTTTTGCATATTTGATTTCTCCCTAACTATCCTCTCTAGTCCTTCATGGCTTTCTCCAACCCAGATCCTCTCATGTTCCCCTAGTACATAACCCTGCCAACAGCACACACTTGACTAGGCTTGTTTCACTTTTGGGCAATTATGAATAAAGCTGCTGTAAACATTCTTACACAGCAATATATGAGAATTCCAGTTGTTTTACAACTTTATCAAGTCTTGGTATGGTCAACTGCTTGTCTGTTTTTAGTTTCAGTAATTCTAATAGGTGTATGGCGTATCTCATTGTGATTTTAATTTGCCTTCCCTAATGACTAAATCCTAATGATGTCGGGACTCTTTCCATGCACTTACTTGCCATTTATGTGTCTCCTTTGATGAAGAGTCTGTTGAAATTTGATTTTTTTTAAAAAAAATTGGGCTTTTTCCTTTCTTATAAATGAGTTTTGGGAGTCCATTATATATTCTAAGTACAAGGCCTTTGTCAACCATATGATTTGCAAATGTTTTTT
>NW_012139080.1:2423827-2486298 GCF_000956105.1 Propithecus coquereli | reverse complement strand
ATCTTGGTGCATGTTCCATGTGCACTTGAAAAGACTGTGTAGTCTCCTGTTGTTGTGTGAAGTGTTCTATAAATTTCAAAAGGTTGATAGTGTTGTTCGGGTGTTCTTGCTGATTTTCTGTTGATTACTGAGAGAGCAGATTCAAGGTCTCTAAGTATAATGGATTTGTCTATTTCTCCTCTCAATTCTATTAGTTCTTATCATGTATTTTGAAACTGTTTGTTAGGCACATACATATTTAGGATTGTTACATTAATATCTTCTTGGTGAGTTGACCCTTTTAGCAGTATGCAATGTCCCTGGTATTTTTCCTTGTTCTGAAGTGTATTGGTCTGATGTTAATAAAGCCACGCCAGCTTTCTTTTGATTAGTACAGTTGACCCTTCATATACACGGGTGCCATATCCATGGATTCAACCAATTGCAAATTGAAAATACTAAAAATAAAATTAAAAATAACACAACAAAAAAGAATACAAATAAAAAATATAGAATAATAACTATTTCCATAGAGTTTACATTGTATTAAGTATTATAAGTAATCTAAAGATAATTTAAAGTATATAGGAGGATGTATGTAAGTTATATGTAAATACTACCCCACTTTATATAAGGCACTTGAGCATCCTCAGATTTTGGTATCCACAGGGTGTCCTAGAACCAATTTCCTGTGGATACCAACGTGACAACATGTTTATGTCACTTTGTTTTGTTTTGTTTTAGAGACGGGGTCTTGGTCTGTGAGCCAGACTGGAGTGTAGTGGTGTGATCATAGCTCACTGCAGCCTTGAACTCCAAAGCTTGAACGATCAATCCTCCCACCTCAGTGTCCAGAGTATCTGGGACTACAGGTGGGCACCACCATGCCTAGCTAATTTTTTCCATTTTTTGTAGGAATGGGGTCTCACTATGTTTCCCAGGCTGGTCTCAAACTCCTGGCCTCAAGTGATCCTCCTACCTTGGCCTCAAAAAGTGCTAGAATTACAGATGTGAGCCACCGTACCCAGCCTCTGTATTATTTCTTACAACTGCATGTGAATCTGCAATTATCTCAAAACAAAAAGGTTAATTTATAAAAATAATAAATTAACAAATTGAAACAAGAAAAAAATGAGTTTCTTGTAGACACCCTAAAGTTGGGTCCTGTTTTTAGTTTTTTTCTTTTTTAAATTATTATCTTTTAATTGATGTATTTATAGTATTTATATTTAATGTGGTTATTGATTTATTTGGATTTAGGTCTATCATCTTATTATTTATTTTCTGTTTGTCCCTCCGTCTTTTTTTTTCCCTCTGTCTCCCCTTTTCTGCCTTATGCTGCACTTTAAAAATAATTTTAGTATTTTACTTTATCTATTTGCTTTTTTACTGTATCTCTTTGTGTAAATATTTTAGAGTTTATTCTAGGGATTACAATATACATAGCTAACTTTTCACAGTTTACATAAAGTTTATATTTTATCACTTCAGGTAAAATGTAGAAATCTTACAACCATATAGATCTCCTTCCTCTTTACCCTTTATTTTGCAATTTTCATATGCTATTGTGTTTACTTACATTGAAAATGCCATCAATATTATAATTTTTGCCTTTAATAGTTATGAGTATTTTAAAGAATTTAGGAGGGAAAAAATAGTCTGTTATGTTTTACCTGCATATTTACCATTTGTGTTCTGTCTTCACACTTAACAGTTTCAAGTTTTGCTGTAGGATCATTTCCCTTATGCCTAAAGAACCTTCCTTTAATATTTCTTTTAGAGTACGTCTTCTGGCAACAGATTCTCTTAGTTTTCCTTCATCTATAAATGTTTTGATTCCAACATTATTCTTGAAAGGTATTTTTGCTGAATATAAAAATCTGGATTGATAATTCTTTTTTTCAGCACTTTAAAAATCCTCATATAGTTGCTTTATATATTTCGTCCCAGAGTATTTAGCAGTCATCAGTGGGAGAGATAGGGTGTAGTGAACGCACTCCGTTTTAGTCAGAACCAGAGCCATATTGGCACTATTTCCTCACATCTTTGGCTTTCCCTAGGGCTGTTAGTAATTCTCCCCCAGCACTGTTTCAACATAGCTAGAGCTCACTCAAGGACAGCCTAGTACTGGATACTTGGTGTTGTGAACTAAAACAAAATCTTACGTTCCCCCCACCCCCACGGGCTGACTGAATGGACCCCCCTCCTGGCCAAGGGGATACCCTAAAATTGAGTTGTCAGCCAAGAGAGGGAGGTCAAACACGCCTCATCATGTCCCCGCCCCCTTGGTTGATTTTATGTATCAAGTACTGAATCCTACTGTATTCTTTCTCTCTCTCCTCTACTATCAGTATGTTCTCTTTTACTGGATCATCTCCATCTCTACAAACCACATTGTAACATATCTCCTTTTACGGAAAAAAAAAATTCTTTGACTCCAGAGTCTACTTTAGTTTCCACTCCTTACCTCTGCACCACTTCTAAGGAAAGCTTGTACACATGCTGTCTCTATTTCCTCCCCATTACCAGATTCTAAAGGATAGTTCTCTATTCTCTTAGTCAAGCTTTCAGCACAATCCCACACAGCTAACCAATTATCTTTTCTTTGGAAAACATAGTTCTCTCTTTCAGTAACATCATGACCTCCTGATTTTCCGCTGATTTCTTTGGCCACTCTTCGTTAATTGCCTTTGCTGGTTCTTCCTTCATCAACATCTAAATGAGGGAGTGTTGTAGTGCTTAAACCTGGGGTCTTTTTCTTTTTCTAATTAAATGCTTTCCTTTAATGATCTTACAAATCACATAATGTTAAGTACCATCTATCACTGAGGCCTCCCCAAAATATCATATTTCATTGATTATTTTGTTGTTGCCATTTAACATCTTTGACATCAAGTTGTATCTTATGAATAATGGAACCTTCGGATTGTTGTTGGCCACAATTGTGACATAGTTGTCACTGCCTATGCACATGTACACTTTATTGTTATTCCAAGAGGCATGACTAGTCAAGACTAATCCCATTTCAGTGAACAAAACACTTAAAGACCACTCGAGGATGAAGTATAATTCCTGGTTATTGCCTGAAAATCTGTATTAATTATCTTCATCAGCAGGATCAAAATTTACAGGATTGGTATCAATGCCTTGGAAGAAATCCTAGAGATAATAGCAGAGCACTCTTAAGAAATGCTGCATCACTGATGTTTCTAAGGCATATAGGCTAGTATTATGAAATGTTAGACGTTAACAACTCTCAGTTGAAAAATGATTCAGAAGATTTATACTCCAAATGGAAGAACGAGTTGAAATCTTAACCAATTTATTTCACTTATATTTTCCATTTTATGTATAAAAAAGAGAGATATATGATTTTTTAAAAAGTCCAAATAAATCTTTAAAAAATTCTCTCAATAGTTACTAAATAAAAATTCTTGGTGAAAAGAAAGCATTATGGCATAGTTTAGTTGCAGCATTCTCTTTCTTTCTTAGAAGTACATAAAAATTGGTGTGTTTTATAATGAATGTCATCTTAGAATCAATGGTGTATGTTATATCTCTATCTCTAAACTTTCCTCTGGGTTCTGAACTTGTATATCAAACTACTAACTTGATATATCCACCTAGTGTCCTGACAGGCAGTTCAAACTTAAATGCAAACCAGAACTCTTTCTATCATAGTTTTCTGTATACCATACCAATTGCCACTTAACCAGTTGCTCAGGCCCAAAATTTTGGTGTCATCTTTTATTCTTCTCTTGCCCTCACACTGCATGTCCAATCTATCAGTAACCTAGCCCTACCTGCAAAATATATCTTGAATGGGTCCACTTCTCTCCTCTGTACTCTTGGCACCCTAGTCTAGGCCACCATAATTTCTCACCTGCCCAAAGGTGACAGACTCCCTACTGGTCTCTCCTTCCACTTGGTCCCTGTTCATACCATTTCTCGCACTGCAGCCAAACTGTTTTGTTGTTGTTGTTTTTTTAAATAAGGATTTTAGTAGAAACTGGATCATGTTTATTTTTATTTTTTATTTTGTAGAGACAGAGTCTTGCTCTGTCGCCCTGGTTAGAGTGCAGTGGTGTCATCCTAGTTCACTACAGCCTCAAACTCCTAGGCTCCAGTGATCCTCCTACCTCAGCCTCCTGAGTAGCTAGCACTACAGGGACATGCCACTACGCCCAGCTATTGTTTTTGTTTGTTTGTTTGTTTTGTTTTTTTGAGAGAGGGGTCTTACTAGATGGCTGATCTCAAACTCCTGGCCTCAAGTAATCCTCCCATTTTGCCCTCCCAAAGTACTGGGATTACATGCATGATCCGCCAGTCCTGGCTTGGACCATGTTTATTTTTTAAAACTTTGGCCAACCTGAGGAAGAATGAGACCCCGCCTCTACTAAAAATAGAAAAATTTAGCTGAGCGTGGTGGCACAAGCCTGTAGTCCCAGCTACTCGGGAGGCTGAGGCAGGAGGATCACCTGAGACCAGGAGTTTGAGGTTGTGGTGAGCTATTATGATGCCACTGCACTCTAGCCAGGGCAGCAGAGCAAGACTCAGTTGTGAAAAAAAAAGAAAAAATTTTTGGAATGTTTTGGATCTCTATGATCACCTATCTTCTATTTCATTCCTTCCCTTAACCCCAGAGTGAAGCCCTATCTTAAATTTGGTGCTTGTTAACTCCATGCACATCTTCTCACGTTTACTCTGTACGTATGTGCCTTAGTCTGTTCGGGCTGCTATAACAAAATACCACAGACCAGGTGGCTTAAACAACAGTTCTGGAGGCTGGAAGTCCAAGATAAAGATGCTGGCAGTTTTGGGTTAGGCCTCTTTTCCTGGCTTTCTGATAGCTGGCTTCTTACTATGTTCTCACATGCCTATCTCTCTGTATGCCCCCAGGGGGAGAGAGCTCTCTGGTGTCTCTTCCTCTTTTGATAAGGACACTACTCCTACAGGATTGGGACCCATCCTTATGACCTCATTTACCCTTAATTACCTCTATATAGGTCCTGTCCCCAAATACAGTTACATGGTGGGTTTGAGCTTCAACATATGAATTTGGCGAGGAACACAATTCAGTCCATAACAGTATGCATCCCGAAAATATAGCTAGCTAGGCAGAGAGACAGGAGGGTAAATAGTAGACTGAAAGACAACTAGACAGGCCAGGCGGGGTGGCTCACACCTCTAACCCTAGCAATTTGGGAGGTTGAGGGGAGGGTCCCTTGAGGCCAGGAGTTCAAGGCTGCAGAGAGCTGTGACTACATCACTGCACTCCAGCCTGAGCAATAGCTGGGGCAGCAGAGCAAGACTCCATCTCTTTAAACAAACAAAAGACATATATATAAAGGTATATTGTGGTAAAAGTTGATCTACATATATTTACCTCAACTAATGAAACCGAAGGAAGTTGCTATTGGTGATTTCTTATTTGGTGCCTTCCTCCTCCAAAAACTCTAATTTTATCAGTCATGTTTTCAAAACCTAATGTTTCCAAATTCTACTTTAAAAAAATCTGTATATGAGTCTAAATTACAAAGGAATAAAGTCACCTCTGAGACTTCATTATGTGACTTACACAATGTGATTGAAATTGTGATTATATAATTTTATATTCTTCATCTTCGTATCTGTATGCTTTATATCTGTCCTGTCTGAAACAAGTATTCTGTAATCATTAAAATTAAACTTTAAAATGTTTCTTAGAGGTGGGAGCAGGTATGAAGAAGAGTTAGTTGATGGCTACGAAAACACAGAAGGAAAAAATCCTAGTGTTCCATAGTTCGGTTGGGAGACTATAGTTACCAATAATTTATTGTATGTTTCAAAATAGCTATAAGAGAAGATGTGGAATGTTCCCAACACAAATGATAAATGTTTGAGGTGACAGATATCCTAATTACCCCCAATCTGATCATTACCCATTGAATACATGTATCAAAGTATCACATAAATATCTATAGTTATGTATCGACAAAAAAGGTTTTTTAGAGATGAAGTCAAGAACTTTATTTCCCAGCTTTTTAATAAAAAGCAGATTTTTTTTTAAAAATAAAATCCTTTATTTAAAATTATGTAGAGAAGAAAAGCGTTACTTTCAAAGCCTTTGGACTGGTCAAGTTTAGTATAATGAAGAAAAAGTTCTAATCTCTATCTGGCATGGCGCCATCATATTTTCATCGTCTTTCCAGTCAATTGGTTAAATTTTCTTTCATTCCACCTCTCAGAATTTTGTCCTTCTGAGGCCGGCAAACAACTCAGCCTTGGCAATATTGTCTCTCATTTAACAATCTATTTCAGGCTTATTCTTGGCAGTTCCGATGACCTCGCGCTGCTGACACGTTTTCAGCGTGTGTGTGGCTGTGTATGAAACGTTGCTATTTTCCTCCACGGCTCTTCCCTTTGATCATCAACCTTGTCTTGTCTCCCTCTCTCCCTTGCAACTCTAATTGTTTTTATTCCTTTGAACCCATCTGGAAAAAAAAAAAAAAAAAAAAGAAGGTTTCCCTTTCCAGTTGTTGCTGCCAGCTTAGAAATACTCCAATTTCTTTCACGCTCAGTATTCTTAGTTTGTTAAGAAGTTTTTTCTTTCTGCCTGCCTGTTACAGCCTCATCTGATTGTCATCCAGCAGTAACATCCCGAGGCCCTCAGGTGTCACGGTGGGAGGATCATGGGGTTTAAGATCCCAATGCTTTATTTGATTCCAAATCATAATCCTACCACTTCCTAGCTAGAGACCGTGGGCAATCATTGAGCCACTCTGGGACTCAGTTTTCTCGTCTGTAAAATGGGAGTGATCATCCTCATTTTCAGGGTTGTTTTAAGGATTAAATAAAGTTAGTGTACATGAATGTCCCTTGAGAAGTATGCTGCAGGGATGTTAATCTTTGCTCAGTTCAATAAACACTTATTTACTAACTGGCAGTGGTGGCAAACTCAAAGGCCTACCGGTGATATAAATGCACGCAGCAGGCAGGGTTCCACGCATCAGAGACTGGGAAGGTTTTGAGTCTGGAGAACTAGAGCTCGCAAGCCTGTCTGAGGACAACCGCTACTGAGCTCCAGCCCGCAGTCTGCATCTGAGAAAAAGATACAGTGCTTCCAAACGTTTTGATTTTTCAAGAAAAGCTAGAAACCATGATGATTTTAATGTAAAATATTTCAATTTTAAATGCTGACAACTAATTTCTAAAAATCCCTTTGTGGGTGAACAAAACGATACTCATCTACTAGCCAAATTTGTCCTACAGACCTCCAGTTTGGTCTACTATGTGCCACATAACTATGGGAGCCCTAGGAATGCAAAGAAAAGACATATAGCCTACGGTGGGTCACTGCAGTGCGCTGCCCTGATCGATCCCCCTTCAAGAAAGGATGCGCCGCCCAGCTGTGGGGAGGGCTGGCAGCAGGCGGCCCTCAGCTGTCGGCCTCTTCAGTTATTGCTTCAGCTGCAGAGCTGCCTCACCCAAGGTCACGCCCCTTCCTGGGTGGTCCATACCCAGTGACTGATGGAGACAGACCCCCTCACTCCAATTTGGAACAACTCTGAAAGATCATGCTAGCTCCAGAGCTCTTTATGGTGTCAGGTGAGGCAGTTGTTAGGTTTGCACCAGAGCTCGTCTTCCCCCTAAGCCCATTCCTGCTTCCTTCTCCTCCATCTCACAGGAGATGATCCCAAGGCCACTCCTGAACAAACATTTCATACACTAAACGCTGTCTCAGAACCACCTTCCTGGGTAATTTCACATGCAACATGGTCCCTGAACTCATGGAACTATCTGTGTGATGAGCCAGGTGCACAGATGATTTCAATACCATGTCAGAAGAGCTAGAATAGGCATATAAAGAAAAAGTTATGGGAAGGGAGGAGAGGGCATCAACTCAACCAGAGGCTCAAGTTAAGTCTTCCTGGAGTGGACAATCTTGAGATAATTTTGGAATGTTTTAAAGTTTTTGAGCAACAGCAAGATAAAGAGGGAAGAGCAGGTATTTTAGGCAAAGAAAACGCTAAAAACAAAGAGCAGATGGATATCCAAGAAACAAAGACCCAAGTACACATGGAAAACCAACAGCAGTTTGTACTAATAGAGCTTATGAAATTGGAGAGAAAAGTTTTAACTTAAGAATTTGGCCTTGGTCCAGTAGTTAATGTGGACTGAAAATGTTTCCTCCTAACTCACTGAACACTTGTCCTCTCTTTCCTCCAACAAGCTTTATATGTTGGTCCTTCATGGAACCTATTTTCATTCAATAGGCGTGCCTTGACAAGTTTCATCTCCCGGCAAAATTCAAACATAGACATGAACATCCAACTCCACATCACTTGAATGGCCCATAGGAATCACAAATTCAGCATGTCCAAAATCAAGGTCATTACCTAACACGCCTACACCTCATCTTTCTAAATTCCCTACCCTGGTAAATAATGGCACCGTCCACCCTGTTGCTCAAGCCGGAGTCTTAGGCATCAGTCTCAGTTCATTTCTCTCCTTCACCTTCCAGATTCGATCTCTCGGTGTGGCCTATAAATAATCTCACCTTCATATGTTTTGGATCACTTCATATCCACTGCTACTTCCTTAGTTCAGTGAAAGCTCTTAACAACTGGCAAATTTGCTTCTAGTCTTCCCCCCTTTCAAGTCCATTCACCAAATAACTTTAAGAATAATCCTTTCAAAACACAAATAAGATCATGCCAAGCCTCAGCTTAAAGTTCTCCAGGGGTCCCCATAATCTTTGAGATAAAGTGCAAAGTCCTTAACAAAACTCTTCATCATCTGATACTGATTCCACACTTTCTGCTTCAACCACGTTGTGTTAAATTCCTGTTCTCTCTTGCTTCTAGAACTTGCACAGGTTGCACTCAGTCTGAAACATCTTTCCCTGGCTGTGTCTCCTTTTCTTCTTCCTTTTACCTGGTTAACCTGTATCAGTCCTTGAGGGCTAAACTTAGGTGCTACTTGCTCTAGGGAGTTTTCTCCACCACCCTTAGCTCTATCATAAGCTAAATGCCTTGCTCACAATTCTGTCATTGCACCCATCAATCTTCATTTGTCTCTATCAACCACAAGACACAACGAAAGGCAGAGAACATGTCTATTCATCCCCAAATTTCCAATACTTTGCATATTTGGCACATAATAGGTCTCAATAAATATTTTCTAAATCAATGAGTGAATGAAACATATTTTATTTCTAAATGTATACTCCGAGAGCAATATGGGTAATTGTTTCAAGAGGGAACGCACTAGAGGCCAAGAGACATGTTACAAGAGGTAGTAATGACTTAAACCAGAAAAGTGGAAGTAGAAATGGAGAAAAAAGAAGTTAGATGGAGAAATATCTTAATACTGGTGATATCTTGTACAGAATACAGGAGGAAGAGCAGGTTGGATAAAGGGCGTAGAGATGAGTTTTAATGAGTTTGTTCAGGGCATGTTGAGGGGGAGGTGCCTTTGGGAGGACCAGGTGGACTTATCTGGACATTAGCATATGGGGTGAGGGGAGGAGTAAACATCATAAATGAGATAGTACAGAGGAAACAGTTGTTGTAAGAAGGTCAAGCACAGTGCCCCGGGAACACAAACTCTGTTACAAATTGTGCTAGATCTCTTACTTTTGCCCCTGCCCCAGAAGAATGATCTATATGGACTACACCAATGGGCATCCTTGCCCTCTGGTTTTGCTTGGGTTAGTTCATGTGAGAGACCAGCAGTAGATAGAAGGAGAGAGGAGAATGCCATCCAGATATTTGTTCTCCAGCTCACTCCCTGTTCATCCCTCCACCAAATGTCACGGCAACTTCCCGGAGCCGTCTTCACATGACCACCTCTCCAGGTTCCAGTAGCGGCTCACTGCCCCCGTCAGGCCCAGGTGTGGTGATGAAGCCCCACTGTCGCTAGCCTGGGGTACTGTCCTAGCCCTTCTTGTTTTTCCTAAACCACACACATACTTTGTAAATAGCCCTTTTATTAAAATTCCCTTAATCACTCAGCTTGAGAATGCCATCAGTTTGCTAAAGAGACTGAGTGATACACAAAGAATCCTAGGAAAGAAAAGATAGGCAAACTAATCTGATAAACTAACTCTATTAAAGTGCTTTAGAAGATTACCTTTCCTAAATAAACAGACTTGTCTGAACATGAAAGAAATAACACTGAAAGTGGAAATTTCAGGGATCTAGGACAAATGAGTAAGTGGTTGTTAGCTAGAATGACTATAGTGGTAAATTAACTTGGGAATTTCCAAAGATTAAATTCCAATGAGGCCTATTCCAAAGAATTAAGTAATTGTACATATAAGTCACTTGCAGGTATCTATGGTGACGTGGTCTCATATTGTAATAAACTTTGTAAGAGTTTAATAATGCAGGGATTCCAAATAACTGGGTATAAAACACTGGCATGTCGGGGATGGATATAATGGCATCTACCCCATTGGGTCCAATAGCTGGGCATCAAAATAGAACAAAAGATATGAAGGAATATTAGTGAAATTCAGCTGTCTGCTCCACTGGAATCACAAATAAGTAATATTATACGTTTGGTTGTATTAAAGATGGGATTTTGATGTACATGTATATGGCCTCAACATTATTTTTGAATATATTAAAGCTGGACAGTGGCCTTCCTTTGAGCTCTTCAGAACATACAATATAGGCCACTGCTGACCCTCGCTCAGCTCTATGACATCCCCTTCCATAACCGTATCCTCCTGGTCATCTCTACTGTGCCACAGTTTATGACTCATCTCCTAAATGAACCCTCTAAACACATCCCACTTGATTCTAAGGGGCTGTCGTCATAGCTACAATCCTTCAAGACCCTTCTATTGCCAGCTTGTTTACACAAAGTGGCTAGATTGCAAATTTAATTTCTTTTTCTATGACTTAGCCAATCAACCCTGCAAGAATGCAGAAAAAAAAAAATAGTGGTGGTTACTCAAGAACAATTTAAATGCCAACATGTTTACAAAGAGACTTATTTGTAATACAAATATGAAATACTTTTGATGTTGATATTCAGGTCATTAGAACTTAGTGTCAATCAGGCTGTTAGAACTTCTCATTGACTTATCAATAAGAAAACAAAAAAGACAGCAAACACGGAACTATGGGTTGTTTGCCCTACTTATCTCGATTCAACAATCTAAATCAAATCAAAGAAAAATCCCAAACTTGAAAATAACCCTAAAGTTTATCTCTTCTAACCTCCTTCTCAATTTGCTAATTTCTCGTACGATGTCCCTGACAAAGTAACTTGTTCACACACTTAACAGTCACAAATTGATCACCTGTCCATGTCAAGCACCATTTATTTAACCACAAAGATGAAAGCACTTTGGTTGTGACATCCAAGAAACTCACACCAAGTATGTCCTTGAATGCTGACTTCATAACATAAATCATTATCATCAAGTTGTCTTGAACCAAAATCGCCTCCACGCTACTTCCAGAAGAGAAAATTCCGTTGTCTTTGACTATTTCTAGGGAGTATTAAGTTTTTGTGCCATCCACCCTGACCCCAAGGATTTTTTAGGCAAAACATACCAAGTTTGCTTAATTTCTCCTCATATGACTTAGTGTCCAGAACACTCCTCTATACACATTCAAGTTTGTCAAAGCCCCTCTTAAAGTGAGGAGACCAAGGTGGATAATGTGCCCTAGATGTTTTCTATAATGATCGGGACACTGTGCTTTACTAACGCCCTTTGAAAACACCTGTCATTCTGTTATATGTCTTTGGAGTAGAGTCCGTTCCAAGTTTGTATGGATAGATGATTTTGTAATCTTGGGCAAGCTGCTTCATGCCTCTGAACCCTAACTTCACCTGTGAAACAGAGATTATCATTATTCCTTATAGATTTGTTGTGAGGGTGAAAATATATGGCATATGGAAAGCCCCTAGTGCAGTACCTGGTACGTAGTAGATTCTCAACATTTGTTAATTGATCCCCTTAATATCACTTCTACTTTCATAAACATATCCATTGCTTTTTTCAAAAAAAAGATTTTCACATAAACTAACACCAAATCCAGGGCCATCTATGCTGTATTTAATTGATTTTCTCCCTGAAATTTAAGACTTCATGTTCACAATTGAAACGGTTCAGGTGCTTTCATCCTGTCTTCCTATTGAGATTTTCCCTCAATTTTTATCCTATTAGATCACATGAAAATTTGATATACCTGACCTTTTAGTCCTTATCCAAGTCACCGATAATGCTGTGGAGAAAGGAGGACCGAGGACAGAAAGCCCTGTGCCACACCAGGAGATGTTCCTCCAGGTTTATCTCTGTTCCCACTTTTCATCAATTGTTGAGTGAGTTGTGAATGGGGCTTACTGCGGTGACATCTTACACGCGTTCCTTCAGCTTTCTGCAAGAACATCCTAAGAAAAACCAGATGAAAAATTTGTCTCTGGCGTTCCCCAGATTTGCTCAGTAACTCTGTTAAATAAGAAATGATATCTGCTATGATTTAATGAATTTATACTAGCAATTGATGCTCATTTTCTTTTCTAATTATCTATAAGCCATCTCTCTAATAATCTACCATATGTCTTTTCCTCCTCTTTCTTCTTTGTGATAGGCAAAATAATGGACCCCCAAATATGTCCCTGTCCTGATGCCAGAACCTGAGAATTTGTTACCTTACATGGCAAAGGGGCCTTACGGATGTGATTAAGGTTAAGGACCTGGAGATGAGGAGGGCAGCCTGGAATGTCCAGCTGGGCCCGATCCAATCACAGGAGCCCTTAAAAACAAAGAACATTTTCAGGTGTGGTCAGAGGGACCTCAAATTCTTTGACAGAAGTGGATGGCCAACACTGACTACAGAGTAAGAAGGTCCCAGCCAAGGAAAGTGGGCAGTCTTGAGAAGCTGGAAAAAACCAGAAAACAGATTGTCCTCCACAGCTGCCAGAAAGGACGCAGCCCTGCTAACACCTTGATGTAGCCTAATGAGATCTGGGTTGAACTTCTACCTTCAAAACTGTAAGATAATAAATTTGTGTTGTTTTAAGTCACTGAGTGTGTGGTAATTTGTCACAGCAGCCATAGGAAACTAATACCTTCTCATCGTTCTTCTCCTCCTCCTCTTTTGTGAACTTATACTTCCAGTTAGCATAGATTTTTCTTCAAATTCACTTTGGCCAATTGGGGTTTAGATTGGCCAAGACATGGGAGACTAGAATAAATCTGGAGAATTGCAGGAAGTTGTCAGTTAATCTCCTAATAACAAATCATCCTGATCTCTTCATTAATGTAGGTTGCAATGAAACATCTTTGTAGCGAAACTTTGTTAGAATTGTTGTAATCACTGTAACTGTATAACCATATCTCTTTTAAAAAATTTAAAATTGTTCTAGACTTTACTTTCTTGCACTTCTGATGTAATTCAATAAAATTTGGTTGGTTTTACTGAATATATTCTACCCTTACAACCTGTACAATAACATTATTATAGAAGCCACATTTGTGAGCCAGAGCCCGACTCTGTCCCTTACCAGTTTTGTGACTTTCAACAGTTATTTCCATCTCTCTGCACCTTAGTTTTCATACCTAGAAAAATAAGGACATTTGAAGAGATAATCTCTAAGATCTCTTTCTTCCTCTAAATTACCATGTTCTATCAGAGTACAGACCAAAAAGGAAAAAAGCTGTTTCCTAGTGAAGGATAAACTGATGGAAGTTCAGCACTTCATTCCTTTGTTCATGCTGGTCCCCATACATGAAATGCTCTCTCCTGCTTTATTTTCTTTTACCACTTACATCTCCAGCTAGTGAGATGCTTCCCTGCTTTCAAGGCCCAAATCGAATGCCACTTCTCGTGAAAACTTCCTTGATCACAGCATCAGGAGTTAATCCTGCTCTCCTCTGAAATACTACAGCACTCGTAGTATTGCTTGTAGGATTATTTCACACTGAGTTATTATTCTTTTGGTTGCAATGTCTTGCCACTCCAACCAGAAGGCAGCTTCCTGGAGATGGGGGCCATGTTCTGTGCTGTTTGCCAATCTCAAGGGTTGAGTGATTGTCCCACCTCTCCTCCTGTTATAACGGAGGTGGTGTCCTCCTCCTATATACAGCCCACCCTCTTCTTGTCTCCTGATTCCGTCTCCTCCAGCCTCCCACAGACCCGGAGACATCCATCATGCTCATCTCCCCTTTCCCTTTCACTTCAACTTCTCTTCCAGCTTCAGCCCATCCACTCAACTATCTTCCATTTGAAAAAAAAATTCCTCCAGTGGCGCCATATCAGCCTCCAGCTGCACCCTGGGACCTCCCACTGCCACCTTCCATGGAGGAGTGACGCTGTGCACACCTGCCACCTGTGCTCCCTCTCCTCCCCCTCATGCTCTGCCCAGCAGTCTGGCTCCTGCCCTGTCACTAAGGTCACCAGTGCCGCCCAAGTCTCCATGGTCGGTGGACACTAGGCAGCAGTTTCCACTACTGACCACGGGCTCCTTCTTCAAACACTGTCTTCCAAGGCCCTCCACGACATGATGCTCCTTTTCTGCCTCGATGTTCCTGCAGTCTCCAGTGCCAGGTCACCCTGTTATTTATGTCCTTCCAGTTATATTCTGGGCCCTCTCCTGCACTCGGTCTACCATGTTTCCCTGTGTTCCTCCTGTCCCCAAAGCTCCAACTGTCATGCACAAGAGCAAATTAGACTTGCAAGACCAGAAGTTTATATCCTAATGCAAAAAAAAAGACAAACAGATATGCAAACATATAAAGCCTAAGATAATTTCAGATAGTGACAAGCGCATTGAAGGAAATGATGGGAGACATTTTGAGAAGAGGGTCAGAGAAGGCTTCTCTGAGGAGGTGACACTGGAGCTGAAAGAAAGCTCTACTAACAAGCCAGTTCTGAAAAGAGCCAAGCAAAAGTGTTTCAGGCAAAGGGGATTAGCGTGTCACAAAGTCCCGAGATGAAAAAGATTCTGCCCTGTTCCAGAGAGAATGCGGAAGACACCGCATGACAGGAGGTGGGAGCAGAAGGCTGGGGTCGGGCCCAGGTGAGGGTCTAGATCTTAGGCCAAGTGCACAGAGCAGCCGTGGAGGATGGCAGCAGCCCCGTCTTCCAGTATGTTCCCCATGAAAGCCAGGTGCTTTTTTAAATGCATATGTGCTCTTACCACTGCCCTGCTGGAATCTCTTCAATGGTTTCCCACACTCTTAGGAAGGTCTGAGCCTTGAAAGGACCTCCAAGAGCCAATCATGCTTGACGTCTAGGCCCGTCCTTGCCACACCGCCTTGTCCTCCACATGCCAACTGTGCTGCAGTTGCTTCAGGTCCCAGACACACTGGGCTCACAGTCTACTCCAGACAGCGCCATCCAGAGAAAACATACTGTGAGCCACATGTGTACTATTAAACTTTCCAGTACATGATCACATTACGTGAGTAGACAGAAACAGGTGAAACTAATCTTCATAGATTTCATGTAACCCAATATATCCAAAATATTACCATTGTAACATATAATCACTGTAAAACATTATTTGATATTTCACATTCCTTCATACTGTCTCTGGAATCCTGTGTGTGTTTCACACTTAAGGTGCGAGTCTCAACCCGGACTGGCCCCACTTTAAGCATTCAGCAGCTGTTGGTGTCTCGTGATCACTGCTCAGGACAGGGCAGGTCAGACCTGAGCACACTCTCCCCTCCCCTTGGCTTCTCCTACCTCCTCCCCACCAGACAACAGCTACTCCCCGCTCATGAATCACAAAGGTCTTTCATGACCCTGCACCGAGGAAACGTCCCCTGCTCCGTGCTCCCACAGCACCCTGCGCTTCTGTTCCATACTCCCCACCACGGTCACTGTTGTCGTCTTCATCCTGCTGTAACCTACACAAGAAGCCCGTCTGTCTTGTCCAGAGCCACATAGCACCCAGCGCCTGGCACATCGCAGTCACTGAAGACACATTTGAAGAAAAAAATCGAAGGCGACTTCCAAGGTAACCGAAAACGGTTCCTTACACTGCTGTTTCCATCATAAAATTTGCTTAACAGTTGAAGCCCAATTAATGGGATTTTACTGCAGTGCTCAGTGCTAGGGACCTGGCTGAATAGCAAAGACCACAGAGATAGGACCTCTTGACAGCATCAGCGGACATGGGGCGCACCTTCATGTTGCTCTGTTTGTTGATCGATGCATCGTTACACAATATGCTTACTTGTTATGAAATTCAAAAGGTACAGAAGTGAATAGTAAGTCTTTCTTGCTTCCTATTCCTAGGCCAACCCATCCCTAGAGACAACAGCTGTTACTAGTTTCTTATATTTATTTCTCCTCTCTCTTCTCATGGAAAAAATCATTCCACAGACTAACATTTTTCAGTTTTCTCAATCATGTGAACAGTGAAAGAACCAATAACACTCCTTAGGAGACACCCTTTGGACTGCTGTGTCTGCTCTCAGGCATGCGCGAGAGAATCCGTGTCTTTCTGTATCGTAATTAAAATGAGGAAGCAAGAAAATCTGAGACTGGAATTCCTTCATCCAAACAATTATCCTTACCTGGAGTCTCTTCCACTTAATTATTACTAATCACTAAATGGAGTAACACAATGCTTTATACTTATGTACTGTTGGCCATGTAAGGAATATTAAATACCCAAATCTATCTTTTCACATGAGGTAAGTGCTGGGTATTATCATGCCTATTTCTAAGATGGAAAACATTGATACAAAATGCTATCACAATGCTGAAAGGTCATAAAGTGAATTTTTTTTCTTACACCCAACCACCCATCCCCCATAAAGTGAATATTTTTAAGTCCGTAGTTATTGCTTTTTTTTAATATTCCAATCCAGCATCCACACCACAACCCCTTGCTTGTATCTCTGTGGGTCCAACAAAGCCTCAGCAGACCCTACAAAAAAGAAGCTGAGCCCGAAAAGACTCTTAGGGCCCATTTGCCCTAACCTTTCTTGTTCCCTCTTTCCTCGGGTAGCTGTGTAACTGCACCAGACCAATCTGGCTTAACTTTTATGTAACAAAATTGTGAGTTATTTTTCAGTTGCCATGGACCCCCAGGTTGAAGGTCATGTAACCTGAGCATGCCCAGGTGAACCACGTGTGCAACCACAGGTGGAACCTAAGTGCTTAGGCCAGATCGAGGACTGGGGACTGAATTAAGAAGTGGACACTGCAGGGTAGGATCCAGGATCCAATCAGATCAACCTCTGGCATCACCCCATGGCACGGTCCAGTCAGAGTGTGCCTCCTGGCATCACCCCATTGAAAGATCCAATCAGATTATGCCTCATTACCCTATGCTTATAAAACCCGACCCAGCCCCAGATCAGGGAGACAGATTTGAGCATTTCCTCCTGTTCCTTTGCCAATCAACTTGCAATAAAGCTTTTCTTTTCTCAAAGGCTGATATCACAGTATTGGCTTCTATGTGCATAGGGCAGTGAGTCCATTGATTGCCCCATAACAGCTGGAGAAGAGGCTCTAAAAGAGAACCACAATCAGTTCTGGCTCCTGTATCATCATAAGAATGCAGGTGTGAAAATGGAATATCTGTTAAAGGTACATTAAAAAATTGGTTCAAACCTTTCAAATTTTGCTGTTTGAATGGTATATTTTTACAGACTTTTTATAAAAGTAATTTAGCAATATGAATCAAGAACCTCAAAAATGCCCATTCAAGGGACTGGCCTAGGAATTCCACTTCTTTTAGTATCTCTTAAAATATTTAGGTCATTAAATATGAAATGTCCAATTTCAAATCAAAAGTTTAGTTTATTATATGTCAAACAAGAAACAGTATAATTAATCAAAGTATGTGCCTAAACTATTGACACAGTTTTGCCATCTTAATGGTAACTTATGCCAGCAGCAAAGAAACCTGGAGAGCGAGTGGCAATGAAATTGTGAAAGGTGTTTCCATAGCTTGTTGAGAATTGAATATTTTTCCATTGCAAGAAATGGTCCAAAGCCCGGAAGAGGTGGTAGTCAGTTGGTACAAGGTCTGGTGAATATGGTGGATGACAGAGAGTTTCCAAGTCCAGCCTCTGTAGTTTGAGCAGCGTTGTTTATGCAACATGTGGTTGAGTGTTGTCTTTCAAGAGGATTGGCCTGTCTCTATTGACCAATCTTGGCTGATTAGTCACAAGAATTCTCATCATTTCATACAATTGGTTGCAGTAGACATCCGCTATAATTGATAGACCAGGTTTCATGAAGCTATAGTGGATAATACCAATGCTGGACCACCAAAAAGACACCATTAAGCCTTTTTTGATGAATATTCAATTTTGGACTGCATTTCGGCACTTCATCTTTATCCAACCATTGTGCCAAATGCTTGCGATTGTCAAAAATAATCCATTTTTCTTCATATGTAATAATATGGTGTAGAAAGGGTCACCTTTATGTCACGACAGCAAAGAAAGGCAAGCTTCGAGGCAATTTCTCTTCTGAAGCTCGTTTAATTCATGCGGCACGCATCTATCCAGCTTCTTTACCTTGCTGATTTGTTTCAAATTGTCCGATATTGTTGGAACAGTAACATCAAACCTTGCCGCTAATTTATGTGTAGGTTAAGATGGATTCGCTTCCACTACAGGTTTCAGCTCACCATTATCCACCTTACTCTGATGTCACCCATGTGGCTCATTTTCAAGATTAAAATCACCAGAACGGACCTTCTCAACCCATCTATGTACTGTACATTCATTAGCCACATCCTTTCCAAACACTTTGTGGATATTTCAAGCTCTGTGTGCTGCGTTGGTTCCATAATAGAACGCATCTGATTTATCCATGGTTTAGCAAAAATTGCTCTAAAAAAAATTTGAAAGAAAACCAGAAGCCAAACCATGTGTTTGAAAGAATGAGGATGTACCTTCATAATAAAAATAAAACAAGAAATATCAAAGTGAAGTGTTATCAATTATCAGTTATCAATTGTCAAACTTAGTACTTAAGGCAATCAGACATTTCATACTTAATAACCTAATAATCTAAACCTGAAAAGGTTTCAAGCATAAAGATGTTCATCACAGCATTTTTTATAATAGCAAATAATTATCATATACCAAAAAGATAAAGTAATAGTAATATAATAATTTGAAATAATATTACTAAGATTATATGTTAATTTGTAACAAAGCTGATGATCTAAAGCAATAAAGATTGGGACTCAGACTTATGTATACAGTGTAAGAAGAAAATATAAACAGAAAAGTCCCTGGGTCATTGGACAGTGGGTGATACTTTCATGTTTTCTGTATTAAATATATACAGTAAATAGTGTCTTTGAAGATAAGTCATACGGAAAAAAATGGAGCAGGGAAGGGGGCAGGGGAGTGCTGGAGGGGAAGCGGTTGCAGTTGTATACAGAGAGATCAGGAAGGCATCACTGACAAAGTGAGATTTGAGAAAAGACTTGACCAAGTGAGGGAGTGCACTCTCTAGATATCTGGGGAAGAGCTTTCCAGCAGTGGGAACAGGAAAGTGCAAGGGACTTGAGGCAGGAGCAGGCTGCTGTGTTCGAGGAACAAGGAGAAGTCAGTGTAGCTGCAGTGGAGGGAGCAAGATGGGAGCAATAGAGACAAGCTTGGGTGGTTTACGGGGCTGCGTTGTGCGGGGCCTGCTGGCCGCGGGGGTCTGTGCAATCACTGTGAATGGGAGGGGGGTGCTGAGCAGGTGGGGAGAAGAGGAGTGACGTGCACTGGCTCAGGCTTGAGCAGCCTCCTGCTTGGGGGTGACGAAAGGCGGAGGGGGTGGCAGGAGCTGGGAGCTGTGGCTGCAGTCCGAGCAGCTGAGAAGGGGTAACTAGACCAGGTACTAACAGTAGAGCAAGTAAGAAGTGACCAGGTTCTGGATATATTTTGAAGGCAGGGCCTCTAGTGGTTTAGTGAGTCACCTCTGGACTCACAAACCACCAGAAAATCCAACCAATTCTGTAAGGAGAGATTTCCCCAGGCATAGCTGTCAGGCAAATGAGTGGTAAAATTAGAAATATTTAACCAAACAAAGAAGAGCAGCAATCTTCATAAATTTTTCCCACTCTCCACATATTTGGCTAAAAGCTTGATTGTCAAAGGAGGCATGATATTTTCATCACCACCCAAAAGCTGATATCGTACAGTTTTTCTGCAAGTGCTTCTTTTTGTTATCTCTTCTACCAAGTAAGTCAAAAAAAGCCTACATCCTATACATTGCGTCTATACTGTAAATTTTTGTATCAGTTACATATTTTCCTATATTATTCCTTAGTAATTTCTTACATATAAGCCTTGACATCGAAATAAAATTGCTGACCTATTGGCAAGGATCTTCTCACTCGTGTCTTTTCTATCCCTTCCTAGACCTGGAAGAGTGAGGTTCAGTAAAGATCATTGCCACGTCACTCACAGACATGAGGGAGCACACAGCACAAAATCAACACTTGGTTTACCACACACACACACACACACACACACACACACACACACACCACTGAATGAGCAAAGGAGTAAGATATAAATTGCATAAAACTCATACTCACTTTCCTCTTTCCTTAAACCTCTTTGGAAACTTAGCCTGTGATGAAGTACTGTTTTTCAAACTTGAATAATATATGGACTTCTTTAAAGGAAAGACATTCTCATGTACCTCTGACGTCGTCCTGATTTTGATAATAACATTATTTTTAATATGTGTAAAATTAAAACTAGATACAAAGAGTGTTTGCAAGTAGATATCATGCAACAATAAAACTAAAACAAACTTCAACAATCAACAAATGTAGGAAACTCGTAAAATTGAAATTAACAATTTTAACTTAATGGGACAAACGCAGAATGGCCACTCCACCCCACAACCTACCAACATGCAGCTTCTTCTGTGTTCAGTCTGCCAACCACATGCTTTGCAATGACTCAACGCTTCCACTGTTTGTCTCTATTTAAATTATGCAGAACCTTCCTTTGTACATCCTGTGATGAAGTCATTTGGCCTTCTCTTGGTGAGAACACAATATTCACGTATTAGCTGCCTATGTCTTCCTTTTTGTAAAAAAATTATTTGTCTATGACAAATAAAGTGGCATTCCCTGGCACCAACAAAATTTTAAACACAGATAAAACTGCAGCCCTGAAAGGATGTGGAAGCTCTCTCTTAAATCAATCATCCGAATGAACCAAAATATGTTGATATTCATGATTACCACCAAAACGAAAATACAAAATTAAAATCTTGCAGAGAACTTGAGGCCCCTTGAGAATATGACTTTCGAGGATCTTTAGATCCTAATTTGAGAAATATGAATGAAGTAAAAGAGGTCCTTGATTAAAAGTAAAAAAATATGGATAAAAATCCCAGCCCTGACATTTGTAGCCAGTGAGCCTAGGATGTTTAACTCATAGATCTGTTAGAAAGATTAAATACAATCATAGTGATAAAATTATTTGCGAAGTCGTCTTTACAGCATGTTAGAAGCATCCTGGAACATGCAGCATGGGAGTAAGCAACGTGTGTGTGACACTCGGTGGGGACAGATGTCCCAGGGGAGCAGGGGGAAAGAAAAGGGGAAAAGCTATCATCATGCATGGAGATATCCCAACCTCCATCTGCCCCTGTCAGAGGGTTCAGGATTTGATTACAATTAGAAAAATACTAGTCTACAATTTTCCATTTAAATTACATACTGAATTATTCTGTTTTAAAAATAAAGCCAACCCTACCACACCCCCAATTCTTCTTATAAATAGAAAACATAAAACCTTTGATTCCAAAAGACCATTTGGAGGGTTTGTTGTAGTATAGTCTTATGCTCTTATTATGGTTATGTGTACATGAAGTATATTTGCTCAAACTAGTTGCCTGATTTGAAATGCAAAACTTTAGAAATGCAAACATGCAAACATTATTGCAAATATGGAAAGCACAGGGTCTTATACGAATGGCCTTAATCAAGGGAAAGTTCTATTAAAATAAATAAAACAGATTTGGAATAGGCTAAGGAGCAGTAAAACATATGAAGTGGTTAGTTGCTCTTGGTTCACCATGAATATTAATTTTTATTTAACTTCTAAAGGACTACAGTGAAAAATACCAAAAGGCCTGCTCTGTACCCCATCATTTGTCCCACCCAGCCATTTTGCAATTTTCACTTCTCACTTCCAGGCTCTGTGCCTATTTTTAGACATTCAATAACACCAAGTGTAAGCTATTGCATGTTAGGCATGAATTGATGAACAGTAGCATCCAGGTTGCTGGCAACATATTGCAGGCAGGTCGGGTCAGGCGAGATGAGTGGCAGAGAAAAGCAGTGTTTCATTATCTTACCTATGATAACTCATTGAGTTGAGTAAATGGACAACACCATTCACATGCCAGTCAGGACAAAGTTCATCCTGCCTACAAGGCCTCAAACATTCTACCCACCATCGCGGCACTTGCAGAGGGAGCCACCCACGCAGAGTGAGAGAGAACCCCTTGAGAGTGTGCAGACTAACTCATGCAGGTGAGGAGGCTATGGCGAGCACGGCCTACCCACTGAGTCAGAAGAGGCAAGACGCCAAAATGACAGCCCTTGGGTAGAGTGGACATCTTAGCTCAGACCAAACCAAATAAGAGAAAAACAATGGAGAGCATGCAAAAGAGAATATGGTCCAAATAAGCCTAGAAAATTCCCTTAGCTACTGAAATTTGCAGTGGCCACTGCATCCTTAGGGAGGAGAAATGAGAGGTGAATATAAGAATCCACTAAAGTCCCTTATCCTGTAGACTATATAGATATGAGTGCAAACTACGATGCATTTGGTACTCTTCAGAGTGCGGGTCCTGTCATTTTCAATTTATTTTGTCCTCTTTGGATTTCCAAGTTAAAAATAAATAAATAAAAGAATAATATAGTTCTTGCCATATATACATATATGATTTTGGTTTTTGATTTCTGACTTTTATCGGGACTCTACTGTGGTTGCCAAGATGGCCAACATCACATGAGAAACATTCCTCAGGTCCATGTGCAAGTATATAATATATGTATGGTGGATGGCTGCTGTTTGCTTTGACTATTAACAGAACCCATCCTTCCTTCCAAGAAATAAACCCCCTTCTTGGAACTGCTCCTGTCCATCCTCCAAACGTGTGGTTCAGGGGGAAGGGGGTGAGCCTGCCATGTTTTTATATGACCCTACCCCACCAACTAGAGTTGACAAGACCTGGCTGAGGGTCCCTGCCTAACACCAGCACAAGAGCCTTCCCCAAGACTTCTATATAGAATTAACAAACAAAGTCAGTCCCTCTTTAGTATTTTAACCCATAATACGTATAACTCAAGATCTACAGTGAGAGAGGATGACTTGGACAATCCAGGTAGCAGCACTTGGGCTCTGGTTCCGGTTTTATTTTGTTTTGATGTTTAATTTCTGGCTGTTTCCTTCTCTTCCTCACAGGTTCACTTTTAATCCCTCCTTCAGTTACAACATCCTCCCAATACATTCCTCCCTTATTCCTAACCAAGTTCAATTGGGATTTCGTCTGCCAGCAACTGAGGGGATTCTGATAACATATGATTATTGTCTCACTTCTCAAAGGAAGAACATGAAAATGCTAAAGGATTCCGTGGTGATTCCAGCTACAACTTTATTTTAGCTAACCTTGATAGGTGGCTCACCACAAGTTTAGCCTCAAGGGTTAGGCAGATATCAAAGCAAAAGAGAAAAAAAATCTTGATTTCCACATTGTTGGATTTCCACACTAATGAAAGGGCAATCGCTGTAGGAGATAGTGGGAAACATTAAGGATTTTCAAAAAGGGCTTCTTTCTTTTGTTCTTTTTTTATTATATTTTTAAAACTCCTTTGCTTCTGAACCCTTTGCTCCACAGGCAGTGCAGCTGGGGAAGCCATGGGTGTCTCCCCCTCCCTCTACCAGGAAGGCCCCAAACGACTTGCCTCCTGGTCATTGCCCTAACTAAACAGGGTCCAAGGCGGGGAGAAATCAAAGGAGTTATTTTTACAAAGGAGGTTTTTTTGCATGCTGTGCAGGGCCATTAAGGGGCCGTCTGGCTGGAGCTGGGCTGTCTGAAGCAACTGCAGCAGGAAGGAATGGCGACGGAGGTCCCTCTGCTCAGTCGGCCCTTCCCCTGCTTTTCCTCCACTCCCGCCATCCCTGCGAAGCCCACATCCACATGGCAGCAGAGACACCAGCGCCTGTCTGCATCAGGACAGCCTTTGAATCCCACCTAGGGGGACAGAGCTGGGAAGCAGACAGTGTTTGCTTGTTTGTTTGGTTTTGCTTTGTTGAAAGAAACCTTAAGACAACACAGCACTGCCATCAACATCTGCCACCATGTCAGAGATGGGGAGATGAAGGGGACAGACACCACCCCACAGGGTGGAGAAGACAAATTAAGATTTGACAGGCCAAGTAGCACTTTGAGAGGCCAAAGCAGGAGGATCACTTGAGTCCAAGAGTTCAAGACCAGCCTGGGCAACATAGGGAGAACCTATCTCTACAAAAAACTTTAAGAAATTAGCTGGGTGAGGTGGTGTGCATTTGTAGTCCCAGCTACTTGGGAGCCTGATGCAGGAGGATCAGCTGAGCCCGGGAATTTGAGGTTGCAGCAAGCAACACCCTGTCTCCAAAAAAAATTAGACTTGCTCAGCCATGCAAGCACTCCCCCCAGGCCACCCCAGGCTTCCTATTAACACAGAGACAATCCCACAACAGGCAGTTCTGGTCTGTGTGTGGGACTGGCCAGCCCTGAGCAGGACAGGTGTGACTCTACCACCTACTTCTGCCTGTGCAGCAAACTACTATTTTAAAAAAGAAAATCTGAAATCTCCACCCATCACATCTCCTACACAAGAGTCCTTCCTTCCCTGCTCATGGTGGAGGAAGTGTGAAAGCATTGCAATTAACTGATCATTCCCCCTTCCTCCTTCACTGGGCATTAGCTTTAGTCTGAAGACTGGCCTGATGTTAGCCACATTAAATCTAGAGGGTTAGATTTTTAGCTGTTATGAGTGTGTAGTCCTTAATAAATACACATTAAGAATTGTAGAAACAAATGCCCAGAGATGAACCCCTTCACAAGTGGGCTTGTTCTTCGGTACCTTGGCAGAAAGGACCACGCCCACACAGAGAGTAGCTTCATTTAAGGCTGCACAAGTTAGGCTAATTTTTCAATGTGTCATTGAGTTAGCAGAGTGAGGAATACTTATTTTTTTAATCATTAAAAATACTTTTGAGTATGAGAACCAGCGAAAGTATTTTATCATCTGAACTGTATTCAGATCTACTGTTTATTACTTTTCATCGTTTTTAAGTCCTTCATCAAAGATTTCACAGCACTTGGGCAGAATCCTGTGGATTTGTTTTGCAAATGGGCTTTCACATATGTTAACTGTGACTTCTGTTAAAGAAACCCAGAGCTGCATTGCAGTTAAAGTGGTAAAAACAGATTTTATCCAGGAACTATTGCAATTGGGGAAAGGAGACCTCAGTATAGAACTGGGCTCGGTTCCAAACAGAACAGGGACAAGTGGGGATTTATAGCCAAGGAGCATGTGTGAGGGGTGGGGGTAGGTGGTAGACGGACATTTCTAAGAGGAGACATAGAGGGTGAGGGGGCTTCTTGGTGAAGGCCGCCCAGGGGACGAGACGTCGAGGGTGGGGGTTCGAATGTGATCAGACAGTGAGGGGGTCAGGCATCAGGGTGGGGGATTCTCTCTAAACTGACTTAACAGGGTTCTTGCTAAGACTGGGTGATGCCAGCCCACTGAGGATGGACGCTGAAGCCCAAGGTTGAGGCCAGTTCAAAAAGAAGCTTAGAGGAGCCTGACTAGAGTTAGGTCAAGGAGAGAGTCTTTGTCACATTTCTCAGAGTTGACAGAGCCAGATGTGTACCATTGCCTTGAAAGCAGCCTCCTGAGGAGGCCACGCTGCTGCGAGATTGTTTAAAGTATTTCGGGATCCTCCTTAAACACTGCCTGCGGAAAGGGCACGCGCGTTAGAGAGAACCAGACCTGGGCTTGAATTCTCGCCTTACCATTCACTTGCCATCTAACCTGACAATTAAACTTCTCAGCCCGTTCTTTCTTCCGTGAAATGGGGTTGCTAATACCTACCTTTCAGGGTTGTTGAGAGATTTAGTGAAGATACTTGGTGTGAAGCATGGGGACAGCTTTGGAAACACATGAAGGCTAAATAAACAGCTATTCTAAAGACTGCCTAAAGGCTGGAGACGTTCTTTTAAATATCCCCAGTGGTTACAATCTTGGTTTTGTGGAGTTTTCGAATGGCCTAAATTTATTCAAAGCCCATCACGGGAAAGATGATCAAACTGGGCAATACTGTTTTTGGTCGGAAACAAAGTTTACCTCCTACATAATGAGGCTGCACTGGTCATTTTACTTGGAAATTGGTTCTGAAGCAATTGCCAAAAAGAATTTCTAAAGTGACCGCCATGCCTTCTGTGGTGGCTGTTAGCTTCTCTTCGAGTCTGCACGGCTCCAGCTACCACTGTGCCCTGCCCCACATACAGTCCAGATCCAGTGTCCTTCTCGACTAAGGCTGCCTGGCTCCCATCCACCCAGAGGCTTAACATTTAGTCACCTTCCCAGACTTGGTTTCTGGTGACACCTTTACAAGGGCTGGACTCCTGAACTGGCCCCTGGGTCACTCTGTTGCCAACCAAACCAGATGCCCAAGTATCACAAATGTTGCCTTCTTAAGAAGCTGTTTCTACCCTCAGATTCCAATACTGTCCCAGCTCATTGACCTGGGCTCTTCCCAGCTCCCCAGTCCCAACAAGTTACCAAGCTGAGCCCTCTCTGTGCCCCCGGCTCTCCCTCGGCATGCCGGTTCCCCTGCTGTTGGAAATAGGTCCTGCCACACAAGGGAGAATCCGTACATGAAGGTTTAGTCGAGTTCTTTGCCAGCAATAGAATCAAACTCTGACTGGTTTCAATAGGAAAATGATGGATACTGGAACTTGACAGAAGATCAGGACAGGCTGGACAACCAGGTTCAGTGAACCAGCAGGATGAAGAAAAACAACATTGGCTGGGGCCAGAGCCCAAATCATGCCTGAGCCCTACTGGTGAGGACACCGCTGCCACCAGCTCTGAATGCTGGACCTCATGGCTCAAACGACCCCCTCGGCACTGCTGCGCCCCTCATCTACTGCCACTGCAGATGTCCCCCGAGTGGGCTCTCCATTGTGCCTGCGTCTTTGCCTGCATAGCTTCTGCCTCAATGTGTGGAGGGAATCAGTTTAGTTGCTCTTTCCCAGCTCGGAGGCCAATGCCCCAGCTTTGAGAAAGCTTGGGAAAATGTCTGGCACCTTCGGCTTCTACAACAGGTGGCCAAAAAGTAAGTATGCACCATAGGTAACCAATTGTCCACAAAACCTCGCATGCTGCGTCTGCTTCGAAAAGGACATCCATTTCAATACAATAAGCTTTGGCTCACTGGAATTTTTAAAATTTTTAAATTTGGGACACCATCCTGGAAAGCCTTAAAAAAGGTTAAACTTTTAGCCTCGGAATTTTCACTTCTCAGAGTCCATAATTAGGATATAATGTGAAACAGACTAAAACTTCTTCAAAAAAATGTTTCTTGCATTATTAACTATTACAAACTGAGAAAAAAACCCTAAATGTTCAACAGAAGATGACTGTTTGCAAAATTATGGTATACTCACTTACCAGTACAATATGCAGCCATTAAAAATTACAATGACATTAATTTTAAAGATACAAAGCAAGATATAAAATTGCCTACATTTAAGGCAAAATTATATATAGAACAGCCTCGATCATGTAAAAATATTGACAAATAGGTGGGGAGGTAGATAGAGGGAGATAAATATAACAGGAAGGTAGCCATGCTCACAACTGGTGGAAGCTATAAAATATTTATTTTCTTATATCTACTTTCTGCATCTTTATGATTTTTATTACAAAGGGGATGTACTGACTATATTTCTTATATATTTTTAAGACTGATTTTAAAAATATCTGTTTCATTTCCTTTTGGTCACTCCTAATATAACATTCTATTAATTAAGTTAGCTTATTCTAGGTTTAAAAAGACTAAGAGCCATACAGTTTAATGCAATGACATACACAGTTCTAAAAGCCACCTTATGGACAACATGTTACCTGAGTAGGGGGTGGGTATTAGATGATTTTAGGAGATTATTTTTGGAGGCGTATTAGTTAGAATAGTTGCAGTGTCTATGATTTAATTTTTTTTAAATCAGCAAAGATATATGTAAAGGAAATATAGCAAAATATTAAGGAGAGACACATATAAAATATTCAAAATGACTGAAAGTAATTAGGTAAAGGAAAAGGACGAAAAAAGGTGAAAATATTAATCAAAAGAAAGATGGTATAGTGATATTAATATCAAATTAGTGTTTAAAGCAGAAAGCATTGCTAGAGATAAATAAGGATACTTCATCGTGAGGAAAGGTTACATTCGTCAGAAGACATAAGAATTCTAAATTTGTATTCAACCTAATGACCTAGTCTCAAAATATATATAGCAAAAACTAAAGAAAGAAATGAAGTGATACTTTTGGTGAGAGATTTTAACACACCTGTCTCGGTAAATGATAGAATAAGCAAACACTTAAAATAAGTAAAAAAATAAGCAAATCAGTAAAAACGTAGAAGATTTGAACAAGGTTAATATACACTTGGCACAACTGACAAAAGGAACACTCCCACCAATAATCTCACAAAATATTTCCTTTTCAAGTGCACTTGGGGCATTTATACTTTTTTTTTTATATATATTAGAGGCGGAGTCTGGCTACGTTGTCCAGGCTGGTCTAGAACTCCTGGCCTCAAGCGTTCCTTCTACCTCAGCCTCCCGAGTAGCTGGGACTACAGGTGCAAGCCACCTTGCCCAGCTACTTGGAGCATTTATAAAACTGACATATACTGACAGCAAAGCAAGTCTCAGCAGCTTTCATATGACTGAAATCATAACGGAATCTGTTCCCTGGACATCACAGAATTATACTAAAATATCACTATTAATAGAAATATGGCTACCATTAGCAAAAAGATAAGTAAAAAATTCACAAATATTTTGAAATGAAGCAATATAGTTCTAAATATTTTGTGGCACAAAGAATAAATTGAAAAAGAAATTAGAAAGTATCTAGAACTGAATGATAAAGAATAAGTCATCCCTTCTCAGATGTTTTATGCCCTACTACTAGTTTACTAAACCAGGATAGTCAGTCTTTAGGTAAAATAGAAATACTTTTCTTACTCAAAAAAGAGTTATACAAGTATTATAGCTCTTTTAAAATTTGTCTAGCAGAAAACCAGAAAACTCTCCACATCAAAAAAAACAAAAACAAAAAACAGAGTTATGCATGTACACGTGACCAGGCAAAAATTCAAAGGTCAACTTTGAGAAATACCAGTTCTAACCCCTTCAAAACACATGGGACATTTTCAGGTGAATCTTTACTTTGCCCAGCGCTATACAATTCGAGCAAGGCAATTAGTCCAACCAAGAGGCTCAAATCCATTTTTAACATGCATGTAATGGTGTTGACTCAGTTTTATTAAGCAGTACTTCTCTCTGTTAGAGCAGAGAGAAAGAAATAACTAAAGCCTTCTGGCTGAGTGACAACACATGACAGTACAGGAAGTGTCACCAAAGCAGATAAAATATGACAGATCAGGAGCTGCAAGTCTGAAATCGACTCGAAGAGCTTTAACTACGTCATTCAGTAACCCACACCATAAGGAAAGTGTCCCTGGGTCAGGAATTGAGAAAGGAGACATTTGGTGTCTGCTCCAGGCTGCACATTTTCAGCACACAAGGTCTGTGCTAAAGTCAGAACTCCTCATTTGGGCTCCCCCACGATTACTCTGTGTCCTTGGGCTGAGCATTAAGCACATCTGAACTCTGTGAAAGAGGGTGCATGTCAAACCTGATCCTGCGCTGTGATGCGCTCTGTAAACTGCAGAGGGCCGCATAAATGTCCGTGATTACTGTGCCACGGCACTGTCCCCACTGAGCACGTACTGAGGTCCCAGTGCCATCTATTACTTGGCATATCAGCCACCTGAGACTCCCACCCCTCACAGAAGACCCGCATCAGCATAATACTAACCTATTACCTGGCCCATCAACTAACCTATTACCTGGCCCATCAGCTAACCTGTTACCTGGCACATCAGCATAACACTAATCTATTACTTGGCGCATCAACTACCTTACTACCTGGTGCATCAACATAATATTAACCTATTACCTGACACATCAACTAATCTATTACCTGGCAGGCATTGGCCACCTGATATCCACCCCTTGGACCACCCCAACTTAATAAAAGTGGGAAAAATCGAGCAGACGGGGCTCAGAATTTGGTGGTGAGACCCCTCTGAGCCCGCCAGCGAATAAACTTTGATTCTCCGACTCTCCATGTGCTGCTCCGTTTGTCCTCAGGACCACTCGCTGGAACACGTGCTGTAACATTTTGGTTCTCTGACCGGGAAAACCAACCGCGCTGGCCCCTCGAAGCCACCGGTTCGGTTCGGGGACGGGCACAGCGACTGGCAGGACCTTGGCGACACAAGCGAACCAGTGCCCCAAATTCAGAAGTGTGTGTGTGTGTGTGTGTGTGTGTGTGTGTGTGTGTTTGTGTAGAGAGAGAGAGAGAGAGAGAAAGAGAGAAAGGGAACAAGAGAACAAAAAATGTTAACAATTGGTGTATCTCAGGGATACAGATAGATGTTCATGGTATTGTTCTTTCAGCTTTCCTACATGTTTGACATTTTTTGAAATAAAACATTCAGGAAAGGAAAAAAAAAAAAAGACAGAAAATCAAAAAAACCATAAGCTCCATGAATCCAGGTCTGAGATATTCTTGTTCACTCTTGTATCCCAGGGCCTAGGTATCGTGCCTGGCTCACGGAAGGTGCTATAAATAATTGCTGAAAAAAGTGAGTCAGGGAAGGAAGGAAGAGGAAAGAAGATAGGAAGGGAGGAAAGAAGGAAGGAAGGAAGGAAGGAAGGATAGAAAGACAGGGAGAAAAGAAGTGAGGGAGGGAAGGAGGAAGGAAGGGAAGGCAGGCAGGCAGCCCCGTCAGCAGTCAGAATAAAGAAATGACCTTCCCTCATCCCATTGCCCAGGAGTAACTAGCGTGGCCATGTTGTCGTACACCCTCTAGGACTTTTTTCACTACACAGATAAAACCATTTTTCAGTGTTGCATTTGTAGAACCATCAGGTTTTAGAACCAAAAGTACCCTGGAGATCATTCGTATCCTTACACAGCCAAACAAACTGAAGCCCAAAGAGCAAGGTGAGTCAGGTCATATGGCAGGTTAGTGACTGAGCTGTGGCCCTTTGTCCTATGACTGAGGGTCTTTCCTTCACAATACACTGGCTTGCTTCTACCTTTAGAAAAACTATTAATCTCCCTTATCACGATTTAAATGTAAACCCCAAAAGAGACATGCTTGGTGACCATAGGCTGTCATTTTACCAAAAGTAAAATTTTGCCCAGCACAGCGGTTTTGATGGACTGTCAAGCTTGTCAAAGTAAGATTCCTTAAAGGACAAAAAAATAAAAGCAAATACTGGATATCATGGATTGTGCTAGGAGCTTCAATATCCATTGTGTTAATTTAGTTCTCCTAACAGTCCTCTGAGGTAGGCATTATAGTTATAGACAAAGTCTATTCCCTATGACCTGCCTCTTCTATTTAGAAGGTAAAGATAATTTTAACATAAAAAAGGGAAGGGAAGAATAACAAACAACTGAAATATTTCCATGAACCCTGGGAGCATTTAATAACTGTTTCTTTGATGAAACAGAAGAATTATGTATAGAGTCCTATAATTAAAAATTAATAAAAAAGAAAAATTCATATACCAATAAAATATTGGCTTGGTAAAATGATGTATCTATTGAAAAATTATTTGATAGGGAAAAAGATGCAAACAATAATGGCAATATAAGTATTCACTAGTTAAAAATTTATAATAGGAAAGCATATATATAGACTATAATTTATTAAATAGAAGATACTGATATTAATACAATTCATTTCAGGCTCAGTAATAATATAGGATTGTTGTATTTTCATCAATTATGTCTAGTATTTCCTTAAAACAAAAATAAAATTCTCCCCTCCTAAATTGAGAAAAAGGGGAATGGCCAGGAATGGTGGCTCATACCTATAATCCTAGCACTTTGAGAGGCTGAGGCAGGAGTATTGCTTGAGGTCAGGAGTTCAAGACTAGCTTGAGCAAGAGTGAGACCCTGTCTCTACTTTTTTTAAAAAACAATTAAAATAAAATAAAAAAATTAAACTAAAATGAGAAAAAGGGAATAATAACAATAAAAAGTGAAAGGAATGATAAAATCTAATACATAAGAAAATAATCCACAAAAGGTTGAAGTAAGGCTTCCTTCAAGAACTCCTACGATTTACCAATAGTGACTTAAATTTAAACAGAACCACATTTGCTCTTAGAGTTGAAATGAACAGTTAAATCTAGTTTGCAAGGACTTGAAATTGAATGCTTCCTGGCCTCATAGTCCTCTTAACCATCTCAGGAGGCTAAAAGTGATCAGAAGTTAATATTTAACACACGTTTAAAAAATATTTTCCTCTAAAAAACTTGCAGAGTATCACTTCTCCCTTTATTACGCAGACAAAAACGAAGTGGACAATTGAAGATAAAGTTCATTTTCATTTGAAAGACAAAAGAAATGTAGGAATTTTGACAGGCCTTGCAAGATGATTCAGATAATTATTCCAGTTTTAAGTTTCACACAGATAAAGGCTAAAAGTTTAAAAACTGAATTACTTAGGCAAGAGTTTGCCAGTTGTTGATTGTTATGCTGTAATAAAACTATAGGTTTTAGTAGAATACATTTACCAAAACAGTTGTAATTATTAATAAAATGATTTATGATAGCTATATAATGATTTAAAATAGATCTTAACTATTTTCTTTAAAATATATAAATTTTAACTGGAGAAATGAAAAACCTTATCATAGTAAAATAATTATTTCATAAGAATGGAAAAGGAAAAGTCTTTGAGATTCTGTCAGTTAACAACAAAAGAACCCCTCCTAGTGGATTTAAGAATTATACTTGAAAAATTTACTGATACATTTATTAGGAATAATATCTTCTTATGGATGAAAATATTTTAACATGCCAATTAGAGACTGACATGTCGAATCACCTGCTCTTTCTACCTAAATGTTCATTCACATGCTAATTTATAAATTTCTACAATCAGGATGGACAGTTGATTTATCTTCAGAGCATGGAGGGCCGTGTACTTTCTCAGCCAGAGACAGCTTTACTCAGAGATGTTCCACAGGTGTCTGCTTTTCTCTAATACGTGAAACAAACTCGCATAGAGAAAAGGGATTGGACTGGGCATCAGAAGACCAGGGTTTGGGCCTTTACCCTGCCACTAACAATCCTGATAATACTGGTGATCCTCAGATAGCCTCTGTCTGCTTCCCTGCAAGATGAAGAAGCCGGACTATTCAATTGTGTTCAAACTTGTTTTAAAATCTGCGGATCCCTTTCTTCAAACAGAATCGTATACAGTGCCTATCACATCAAACAGGTAATCACGAGGCGACTGGTAGAAGGGAGTTGGAAGATCAAGAATGTGTCTGTGCACCGTGTTCCCAGCGCCCCCTGGAAAGGTCCAAAAAGTATCTTGGCCGCTGCTCTGTTAAAGCCAGTGGTGTAGTTCTACTGTAACACGAGTCATTAATAGGAGACCCTCTGGCAAATAAGGATTATAAACAAGTTTTGCTTGGTTTGCCCAAATGTTTAACTTTTTCTTCTTTATTTGGATGTAATTATGAGGTGAGCTCAAATCCTTCAGGTCAGCCCCATCTGTACCACTCCCCATTGTCTGACACCAACAGCCTTTCTGCACATTCGCGCTAACTACCAGGTCCCTAAGGCAGCTGAGTGTGTGACCCTGCGATCTAAAATCACCTTTGCCATTAACATTGTACGATTAATTTTTTTGTTTGTTTGTTTAGCACTGTTTTCTAACTGGCTTCCTCTTTTAAAATGCAGACATTCTAAGAAAGATAACATAATCATTACAGAACAGTTTTAAGGTAGATGAATTATCAGAATGCCCTCTCTAACTAGAGATATGGAAAATTGTGATTACACTAGGAACTCATGAGACAGGTGAAAGGGAGAGAAAGAGCAGGTAAAGAACATATTCGATTTTATTACCAAAGTTTACCTGGGACCGTACTGGAGAAATGGCAAATTCCAGGGATGGAGCAGAGAAAATACAAGATGAGCCCGTTGCCACAGAAAGGAAAGTAGTGCATCGACGCATCATGGAAACATGTCAAAAAGACAAAGAAGCCAGTTAAAGGGGCCACCCGCCAGCCAAATATGGGAAAATTTGAGGTCAAAAGGAAAAAATGACGGTAATGGAGTACATTCATACTTAAATAAATAAATATATAAATAAACGGGTGGAGAAGCAAATCCAGAAGGAATGATAAAGGTAGAACATTGTCAACGGATGCTAAAGTTGTCAGAAAGAAATTTTAAAAACAGGGCATTGTCTCAAAGCATCTCCCCACTAATTACTTATAATTCATAAAAAGGAAAGGCATAACATTATAGTGGATAAAGCACTTTAACCAAGTGATTAAAACTAACATCACCAATATGGGGACGCGAGGACAGCAGGTGCCTCCTGATGTGCTGCACTGACAAGGACACAACATCACTTCAGGGGTATCCCTGCCAAAAACACATCGCCGCATAACCTAAGCCACAGCCAAACCCAGAATTAAGGGCCTTCTACAAAAAAAAAAAAAAAAAAGAAAAAGAAGAGAAAAAGAAGAGCACTGGTCTACAGAAAATCATAGACCACTGACATTAAAAAATGTAAAATGAAGAAAAAAAAAAAAAAAAAAGAAAAAAAAAAAAAAAAAAGAAAAAGAAGAGAAAAAGAAGAGCACTGGTCTACAGAAAATCATAGACCACTGACATTAAAAAATGTAAAATGAAGAAAATCAAAAAAAGCTAAGAAATTTCTCCAGATGAAAGGAAACATGACAACTCAATACAATGCATGATCCCTGACTGGATCCTGAACTAGAGAAAAAATATGAGTTTATAACTAATTATTGGGATATCATTGGAGCAACTGAGAAAAATCTGAATTTAAATTTGGAGAGAGACAAAGAAAGAGAGATAGCAAATGGGGCAAGATATAAGTAATTAGTGAGTATAAAGGGTATACGGGAGTTCCTTGCACAATTCTTGAAACTTTCCTTGATATGAAAGGAAAAAACCGTCCCTGAACCATCGTACAGGAATGGGTAGAAACAAACCCAGTCTTGTTTCCTTTTTCGCCTTTTAATTTAAAGTCAATATTTTAATAATCTCTTTTGACTCTCCAGTTGGTTACTCTCGGGCTGCAAATGGACCACTACCGATATGTAATTAAAGGAGAATAACAAATAGTTAGAATATAGATTACACAGGTGCTGACTTACAAATGCAAATGTTGTAGCACAAGATTAAGCTCCCAGGAGGCTAGAGGTACACGTCTTTGCTTATTGCCATCATAATTCATTAATGGTCAAAGTAATGCTGAGATCAATATTCCTGCAGTGACAGGAATGAGAAAAAATGATCACCACCAAAACAAGGGACAAAGACAGTCTTAAAATGTTTCTCCCTACATAATTAAAAAACAAGTCATTGTCATGAATTTTAAACTTAACAGATTTTCTTAGCTATTGTATGTTTAAGATGTGGCACAGCTTAAAGGATCCTAAAAAGAATTGTTCCCTTAGATCAGTGGCCCCCAACCTTTTTGGCACCAGGGACTGTTTTCATGGAAGACAATTTTTCCATGGCCGGGGCGGGGGTGGGGGGGATGGTTTTGGGATGATTCAGGAGCATTACATTTATTGTACACCTTATTTCTATTATTATTAAATTGTAATATATAATGAAATAATTATACAACTCACCATAGGATGGGAACTCCTGCCTTAGATAGAACCATATGCAAAAGAGAGAGACAGTGCTAGAGTTGCATACTCTTATTTTATCTTATTATTTTCTTAGCTCCTCAAGGACAAATATTTTCCTTGAATTCATTTTTTTTGTTTTCAACTTGGTGGTAAAGAAATTGGAAAAAAAGATGCTGGGTAATGGCAAACACCAAAAAAAGCAATACAGCATGCACTAGTCTCACAAGAGTCTTGATCCTGAAACATGCTTGAAGAGAATGCACAAATTAGCATTTAAGAAGATGCATGCTTAAACCAGTGGTTCCAACACAGATTCCTAAGCCTCTACTCAATCAAATTGTGTGTAGGATTATGTTTGGAACTGTGGAATCTGAATTTTTAGCAAGTATTGCATGGACCACACTTTGAGAAATATTAGAGGCAACTGCTGTAGTATTTATGATTCAATAAATAATACTGCATTATAGTAATACGTGTATTTATAATACATGTATAGATGAAGTGGTATAAAAAAGCTTGCTATGATCCCTTTCCACTGTCAGTCCCATCTACTGTTAAGACTTTCTTTTTTTGTAAATTTTATTTCTAATTGACACATAATAATTGTAGAGATTTATGGACTACACAGTGATATTTCAAAGCATGTGTACATTGTTTAATGATCAAATCAGTGTAATTAGCTTACCCATCACCTCGAACATTTCTCACTTCTTTGTAGTGAGGATATTCAAAATCTTCTCTTCAAGTTGTTCTGAAATACACGACACAACATTGTTAACTGTAGTCACACTACTGTGCAATAGAACACCAGAATTTATTCCTCCTGTCTATCTGTAATTTTGTCCCCACTGACCAATCTCTCCCCATTCCCCCTCCTTCCTCCCCTCCCCAGCCTCTGGTAACCACTATTCCATGCTACTTCTATGAGATCAGCTATTTTAAATTCTGTGAATGAGTGAGATCATGCAGATTTGTCTTTCTGTGCCTGGCTTATTTCACTTAACATAATGTCCTCCAGGTTCATCCATGTTGCCACAAATGACAGGATTTCGTTCTTTTTTATGGCTAAATCATATTCCATTGTATATATACACTACTTTTTTTTTATCCATTCATCTGCTGTTGGACACTTAGGTTGATTCCATACCTTGGCTATTGTGAATAGCGCTGCAATGAACATGGGAGTGTAGAATTGTCTTCAACATACTCATTTCATTTCCTTTGGATAAATACCCAGCAGTGGAATTGCTGGATCATATGGTAACTGTACCTTTAATTTTTTGAAGAAATTCCATACTGTTTTCCACATTGGTTACACTAATTTAAATTCCCACCGACAGTGTATAAAGGTTCGCGTTTCTCCACATTCATGTCAGCATTTGTTGTTTTTTGTCTTTTTGATAACAGCCATTCTAACAGGCATGAAGTGATATCTCACTGTGGTTTTGATTTGCATTTCCCTGATGATTAGTGATGTGAGCATTTTTTCATATAGCTATTAGTCATTTGTATGCCTTCTTTTGAGAAGTGTCTATTGGGGTCTTTCGCTCATTTTCTAAACAAATTATTTGGAGGTTTTTGCTATTGAGTTGTTTGAGTTCCTTATGTATTTTCCATAAAAACCCCTTGTTGGATGCACAGTTTATAAATATTTTCACCCATTCTATAGGTTGTCTCTTCACTCTGTTGACTGTTTCCTTTATTGTGCAGAAGCTTTTTAGTTTGAAGTATTCCTGTTGTCTGTTTTTGCTTTTGTTGCTTGTGCTTTTGAGTTCTAAAAAAATCTTTGCCCATACTGATGTCATGAAGTATTTCCCTTATGTTTTCTTCTAGTAGTTTTACAGTTTTGGGTCCGACATTTACGTCTTTAATCTATTTTGAGTTGATTTTTGTATATGGTGAGAGATAGGGGTCTAGTTTCGTTCTTCTGCATGTGGATATCCAGCTTTCCCAGCACTATTTCTTGAAGAGACTGTCCTTTCTCCAATGTGTGTTCTTGGCACCATTGTTGAGAATCATCTGGCTGTGTGTGGATTTATTTCTGTGTTCTCCATTCTATTCCATTGGTCTATGTGTCTGTTTTTATGTCAATAGTATGCTGTTGTGGTTGCTACAGCTTTGTACACTATATTTTGAAGTCAGGTAGTGTGATGACTCTAGCTTTGCTCTTTTTGTTCAAGATTGCTTTGGCTATTTGGGGACTGTTGTGGTTCCATACAGATTTTAGGATTGTTTTTTCCATTTTTGTGAAGAATGCCATTGGGATTTTGATGGGGATTGTGCTGAATTGGTAGATCACTTTGGGTAGTATGGACACTTTAACAATATTAATTTCTTCAGTCCATAAACACAGAATATCTTTCCATTTATTTGTGTCCTCTTCAATTTCTTTCATCAATATTTTATATTTTTCATTGTAGAGATCTTTCACCTCTTTGGTTAAATTTATTCCTAGATATTTTAATTTTTCGTAGCTATTGTAAATGAGATTGTTTTCTTGATATCTTTTTCAGATAGCTCGCTATTGGCATACAGAAATGCTACTGATTTTGTATGTTGATTTGTATCCTGCGACTTTACTAAATTCATTTATCAGTTCTAACAGTTTTTGGTGGCGTCTTTATGGTTTTCCATATATGAGATCACGTCATTTGCAAACAGGGACAATTTGATTTCCTTCTTTTTCATTTGGATGCCCTTGATTTCTTTCTCTTGCCTACTTGCTCTGTTTAGGATTTCTAGAACTATGTTGAATAAAGGTGGCAAAAGTGGACATCCTTGTCTTGTTCCAGATCTTAGGGGAAAACCTTTCCACTTTTTCCTGGTCGGTATGATGTTAGCTGTGAGTTTGTGTAAAGACTTTCTTTTAAACATTTCTGCTTTTAGTTCTTCTAGTTGTAAACAGGCGCCTTCACCCAAAACTTTTTTATAAATACTGCTCTTTTACAATATGCTTGTATTTTAGATAAATTAGAATGATGAACATTTGAAATAGTATAATTGGCCTATTAAGAAAGTCCCAGTTTTGTGCAAAATTTGAAATGATTTAACTCCTGCCAAGAGTAATCAAGAACTGTATTTCAAAGCTAGCGAGCAGTGTGAACGGCAACTGTGTTTATCTGTGTGGCTATATAGCGTGCCACTTTAGCTGGTAATCAGAAGTATACTGGAACTTGCAATGACATGCTCCTTGATAATGGGAATTTGGAAATAACAAGTTTGGTGATTGGCTCCCATCCTCTTGCAGCAGGATCACTCAGGTCATTTCATTAACTTTGCACAAAGTTGGCTTCACACGTTATTTAATCGAAGTTTTTGGACTCCACTCACTCACTGAGTTGCAGCAAGGTTTTACTTGCACCTGCCATCATTTAACAGCAGCTTGTAAACCATGCTGTTATTTAAATGTTATTTAAGTTTAAATCTAGAAGTGATTCAAGTGACTTTTATGTTGTTATTTTAATTTTTAGACTTATAAGTTTGAGATAGTTTTTATTCTATAACAAGGTCATCTGAGCTTTCATTCAGTGGGGAAAAAAAAGACCCAATCCTGAGGATATATTCTTTTGCAACAGAATTTAGAGACAATAAAACACTACAGAAAAGCCACATGGCCATGTACCATGGTATTAATTTTGGTGATAGTACTCTGTGAAATATTACAGACAATTCTGAGGAAATTTAAGAGAGCATTAAAGCAAATATGACTTTCAGGTTGCAAATACAATCTTATAATTGGGTATGGATAATAGAATGGAAAAAATGCCATGGGCGCAAGATCAGCAGCACCATAATGTGTCCGTAAGCTACAGAGATCGCACCTGTGCTCTCAGATTGCACCCCCACAACCATACATGTCTGCCTATAAAAAATTACTCATGAATTATGTATGCTTTGAATATATGAGATGTTTAGAAAATCATTCTTCTTTCTAACTTCTTGGTTATCTAATGGCTTCCAGATACAAAAGATAAAAATTTAGCTCATTTGTGTTATCTTCTTCTTCTTCCCAAGTCCTCCAGTGTTGGATAGTTATGCCATTATTTTTTAAGTTTTGTTGTGGTTACCCTTGTAACTTTAAATAGTGTGTACATCTTAATTTTTCTTTCTCTTTTTTATTTCAGAATATTATGGGGGTACAAACGTTTAGGTTACATGTATTGCCTTTGCATGCCCGAGTCAGAGCTACAAGCATGCCCATCCCCCAGACAGTGTGCCCCTCACCCATTAGGTGTGAATATACCCATCTGGTCCTCCCCTCTCCCACCTGCCCAACATCAGATGAATGTTACTACCATATGTGCATGTAAATGTTGATCAATTAGTACCAATTTGATGGTATATGTGGTGTTTGTTTTTCCATTCTTGTGATACTTTGCTTAGGAGAATGGGCTCCAGCTTCATTTAGGATAATACAGGAGTACACCTTAATTTTTCATTCCAAAAACTCAAGTCAGGCCAGGTGCAGTGGCTCACGGCTGTAAACCTAGCACTTTGGGAGGCCAAGGAGGGAGAATCACTTGAGACCAAGAGTTTAAGACCAGCCGGGGCAACATAGTGAGACTTTATCTCTACTAAAAAAAAAGAAAAATTAGCTGGGCATGGTGGCACACTGCCTCAGGACGCTGAGGCAGGAGGATGGCTTGAGCCCAGGAGTTGAGGTTGCTGTGAGCTAGGATGATGCCACTGCTCTCTAGCCTGGGTGACAGAGTGAGACCTTGTCTTTAAGAAAAAAAATACAAAACTCAAGTCAATATCCTGACTTTTGATTATAGGAGTTGCAGGTATCGGTGCATCCTTCTCTTCATATTTCCTTCACTTTCCACTTCTCACCTTTTTTCAGTTATATTTTTATATTATGAAGATTAATGTTTGCCTTTTTTTTGCAACATAACATAAGATCTTCCTTTCTTTATGCTTAGGTTGCCTGTAAGGGATGTTAGTCAAAGGGCACAAGTTTTCAGTTATAAGATGTATAAGTTCTGGGGATCTAATGTACAGTGTGGTGACTATAGTTTAAGAACAAAACAAAAAACAAAACCAGGATAATTACATTATCAAGACTACATCAATACTGTACATTGCCGAGCTAGGTGGCATGTTAGGAATGCAATTTCCTTTCCTATGCAGACAGTGTCATACCTCTCATCTATTTAAAGGAAAATGTTTTAGCACCATGGACTGGTCTTTCTTATACTCCCTAAATTACTGAAAATTATACAACATTTTATTATTTTTCTAAATTGGATCATAACATTCTCAATTAGCTTTTTGTTTTTTCTTTGGAATTCTTAATTGCCTATCATTTTTATTGACCAAATATATGCTTTATTTTATACTCAAAAGTTTTGTTGTTATGTTCTCTTAATCCTACTATGGACTGCATGGAGTTCTCTTTTGTCCCAGAGTTTTTCTCTTTGGAGCTCTTTGTCCTCCTACCCTAAAGTGGATGGCTGTGTATTATACTCTATTTTCCTTTTCTGTACTAGAAAGATCTCTGGCCTTGCTCTTTCTTGGATAGCTTCTTCATTCTGCTGGAATACATACTCAAATAACTTAAGAAAGGGGTCCCAGGAAGTACATTTTCTAAGTCTGAGTTTGTGTGAACTGCCCATATTCTACTCTCCCAGTTGATTGATAGGTTGGCCAGACATGCAAATTAGTTTCAAATTTAATTTCCCTCAGAACAGAAAGGACTACTCTATTATCCTCTAGCAGCCAGAAATGTTAATGAGAATTTGGCTGCTCAATTTACATTCCTCTATAGGTTGCCTAATTTTCCTCTCTGGAAGCTTCTAGAAACTTCTGTTTATGCTCAGAGTTCTAAAATTTTACAAAGTTGTGTCCAAGTGGGTTATTTTCCCCACTTATCATAGGGTCCCACTTACAGGGCCCTCTTAATGTAAAGACATGTGTCCTTTTCTGGGAAATTTTCCTCTGTAATTTCTCTAGGTATTTCCCTTATACCATTTTACCCTTATACTATTTTGTCTCTTCTCCATTTCTGGATTTCATGTTACTTAGCTGGTAGCTGGTGAACCTTTTAGATCGGTTTGTTTTTTGTGTTTTTTTTTTTTTTTTTTTTGAGGCAGAGTCTCACTCTGTTGCCCAGGCTACAGTACCGTGGTGTCAGCCTAGCTCATAGCAACCTCAAACTCCTGGGCTCAAGCAATCTTTCTGCCTCAGCCTCCCGAGTAGCTGGGACTACAGGCATGTGCCACAATGCCCAGCTAATTTTTTCTACATATTTTTAGTTGTCCAGCTAATTTCTTTCTATTTTTAATAGAGACGGGGGTCTCGCTCTTGCTCAGGCTGGTCTCAAACTCCCAAGCTCAAGTGATCCTCCCACCTCGGCCTCCCAGATTACAGGTGTGAGCCACCATACCTGGGCAGACTGATTTTTTTTATCTCCTATTTTCTCTTATATTTCCCATCGGTGGTAAAGAATGCTAATTTCCACCTCAACATCATCTTCACTGCTGTCATCTTTGTCCGTATCGACTAAAATAATAATTACTATTATTAATAACTGTGTCAGCCTGGAGCAGAATCTTTGTTTTTACCACTTTGAGTGCCTCACCCAGAGTCATGCCCACCCAACCGTTGTTTTAAGTAGCATCTTCTCAGAGCGTTAATGCTCAAATGCCAGGGGATGGAATTTTTTAAAACAATTATAAAACAACAACAAAAAAATCCTGCTGAAGTCCAGTTGTAGGTATTGCTTTCCCCTCTTCTGCCAGGCTCATCACTCTATCATAGATAAAATTAAATTGGTCTGGCATAATTTGCACTTCACAAAATCATGTTGATTACTACCCAGTACCCTGTGCTCTTCTAGATGGTTGCAAATTGATTGTTTGATCATTTGTTCTTGTATCTTCCCAGGTATCCAAGATAAGCAGAATAGTCTATAATTACTACAGCTGTCCTTTTCCCTGTTTTAAAAAACAGGTACTCCATCTGCTGATTCTACCTGTCAGGACCTTCTTCCATCCAGCCCTCTTTTCTAAAATAAAGGCTGGTGGTCCTGCAATTACATTTGCCAATTCCTTAAGTGCCCCGGGCTGTGAGTAATCAGGCCCTGCTGATTTGAATGTACCAAGCTTTCTGAAGTGCTCTTCAATCACTTCTTTCCCCTTGTTTGCCTTGGCACCTCCAAGATGATAGCACTTAATCTGGTTTAGTTTCCTTATCATTGCTGATTAAAAAGAAAAAAAAAAAACAGGTTAAAAACATAGTGAAAGCCTCTGCTATTACAGTTCTTTGTTAATGGTTATTGTTTGGCAGTATTTGTTAATAGTTTTGTTTTGTTAGTAGTTTTAGTGGTTGTATTTTACATCCTATAGAGTAAATTCCTTCTGGTGTTCTTCCTTCCATTTTCCTTCTCTTCCTCCTTCCTTCCTACCTTCTTCCCTCCCTCCCTCCCTCTTTCTTTTAGATTTCTTATAGAGGGTGAGATAAGGGAAAAGGAGGGACAAAAGAGGCCAAGAACCCTACAGAACTTTATGGCAGAGACATTTACTAATCACCAAATATCCATGTGCTCGCCCCAGTTTCTCAGCTGGCTTGTAGTTGAGGTGGGGGGCACGGGACTAGTTCTGGCCAAGAGGTACTTGAGAGCTATGAGTCCCCACGTCCTCTTTCCTCCGCCCCAGTTGGCTGGAAGCCACATGTTCCGGGTAGTGTACCCAGCAGCCTGGACCCCTGAGTCACCACTGGAGGCGTCAGTCCTGGAAAGTCGTCAGACCCCCAGGGGACTATGTGTTAAGCCACTGAGACTTGGGTTTTTTTTTTTTTTTTTTTCCAGCATAGCCTAGCTTATCTTCACTAATACAGTACCAATTTCTGGATTAGTCAGATTAGGCTAGGTTTTTGCCAAGGGAAGAAATTAAAATCTAAAAATCCTGAAATCTAAGTGGCTTAACATGACAAAAGTGTAGTTCTTCTGTGGTATGTGGTAGTTAGTCTCCAAAAAGGGCTCCCAGTGACTTTTCCCTCCTGGCAATCACAGCCTTGGAGAGTCGCCTCCCTCTCTGACTGCACTGATTCCAGGACACACTTGAACCAAGGAAGTGTGGCAGAAGCAACACTGACAGTCCCCAGCCTGAGCCTTAGGAAATCCTGGCAGGTTCTGACATACATCTGAAGCCACTCATGATATAAGAAGTCTGGCCTTCCTATTGGAAAGAGAGGCCACGTGGAGACGCCTGGCAAATGAAACTGCACTCGGATGAGCACCGAAATGCCAGACACGAGTAACGAAGCCATCTCTAATCCAATCCGGGCCAAGCTCCCTAAGGATGCCAGCCCCAGCCACCATTTGACCACAACCACACAAGAGACCCTAAGTGACAGAAGCAGCAGAACTCCCCCGCTGAGCCTAACTCACAGAATTGGAGAGATAACAATAAATTGCTGTTTTAAAACATTCTGCATGGGATGGCTTTTAAGGCAGTGGTAGAAGCTAACTGAAGCATGGTATACAGCCAGTGTGGGTGAATGGGTGTTGGGTACAGACATTCATGGAACTAGGTTGATAAAGGCTCCACCACTTTATATCTGCATTATTGGAAACATGTGATCTCCTTGACTGTCGTAGTAAGGGAAAAGTGGGCCGGGGGTTGCAAACCAATTTTTTTTTGTTTTTTTTTTTGAGACAGAGTCTCACTCTATCACCCTGGGTAGAGTACAGTGGCATCATCATAGCTCATAGCAACCTCAAACTCCTGGGCTCACACGATCCTCTTGCCTCAGCCTCCTGAGTAGCTGGGACTACAGATATGTACCACCACACCCGCTAGTTTTTCTATTTTTAGTAGAGACAGGGTCTCGCTCTTGCTTAGGCTGGTCTTGAACTCCTGAGCTCAAGGAATCCTCCCGCCTCAGCCTCCCAGAATGCTAGGATTACAGATGTGAGCCATCCCGATTGGTCCACAAACCAACTTTTAAATGTTTCCATCTCTACTATAAGTCCATTGGCCAAAGAGAATTGTGGGGGAATGGCCAGGTATGGAGGCCAAGGAGGGAGGATTGCTTGAGGCCAGGAGCTTGGGATGAGCCTGGGCAACATAGCAAGATCCTATCTCTCCAAAAAATAGAAAAATTAGCCAGGCTTGGTGGTGTGCATCTGTAGACCCAGCTACTCAGGAGGCTGAGGCAGGAGGATTGCTTGAGCCCAGGAGTCTGAGGTTGCAGTGAGCTAGGCTGACGCCACAGCACTCCAGCCTGGGTGACAGAGCAAGACTCTGTCTCAAAAAAGAAAAACAAAAGTAAGCATTGAATGTACCTATTTTCAGATGACATCAACAAAGATTTCATCCTTCCGGTAATTACTGAATTATTACATCTAATAACACTGTCTTAGCTACCGATAAATTTTGGAAGATTCAGTATCCTTTAGGCTTTAGAGTTTGTAAGAGTAAAATCTTTTATTTTAAGCCCTACTGAACGAGTTAACATAGCATCCTGTTCATATTCACCTCCATGAGCCTTCACCTCCACACACACATACTGCCAAGACAAAGGCTGTCAATAAGGTTTAAGCTTCTATTATGGGATATGAAGCAATGACATTTTATTAATAAACAACACCCTGGAGGCCTGAAGGAGTTAACACATCTTTCAGCAGTGCCTACTTGACAGCTCTCGAGTATTTTGGACTCTGAAAATCTGGATTACTTCATTAAGAGAATGAGAAGGGTTCGGTTGGAGGAAAAACCTCATTTATCAGGCGAGAAAGGATAGATACGCTTACAACTGACATTTTAAAATAAGATGACCAGAAAACTTTCATTACAAACAAGGTATTTGAACTTGATCCATGCCAAATTATACGGTAAGATAAAACATAAGATGGTTCTAGAACCGAAGAGACTAGTCATTTTTAAAATGCCGCTTCCTGGGTAGAACCCGGTGAGACTACCTACGAATAACTTTGATGTTCATCAGTTCAGAGCCTCTCCCACTGCCCAGCTCCCTGGGGGAATTCTCGGAAGGGGGCCCAGGGGCTTCCAAACATAGCAGTCTATCCAATGCTTGAATGTCGGAAGGCATTCTGGATGTTTTCATCCGTATATAAAACGCTACCAGGCTGGCCTTTAAACTGCTTGTTGCTTTGTTCACAAACACGCGCAGATGAGCGCACACCAGCCTGCTCCCCGCGCCCGTCCCAGGCTCCATTCGACAGGTGCTTCTGGGTCTCTACAACGAAGGCAGTGGATTGGAACGACACAACCTCAAGGAGACTGAACTCCATAAGTAATCTCTTTTATTATTATTTTTGAGGTTTATCTTCTAACATGAAGTCGGCTCCTTAACCTTTCTATCTTTCAGCTGTTATGGCCTCTGAGTAACTGGGTCAACTAGAGATCACAGAAGCATTCAGGGAAACTGAGGCTTCTTCATGAACTTTGACAATTTTCCCACATTAACCATTTCCCTTTGCTAAGTTATCTACGGTATCAAGTGTCAGCATAGAGGTTACCCCCAGGAGAGGGAGAGATTGGATGAGATGGGGTTCTTTGGGTGCTGGAAATGTTTTCTTTCTGGTTCTGGGAGGTGGGTGCATGAGTCTATTCAAGTTTGTGAAAATTCATGAAGCTGTACACATATTATATGTATGGTTTTCCATATGTATATTATCCTTCAATAAATGTTTAGAAATACTTCTCTAATGACAGAAGATAGCTCAAACTAGCCTCAGATCAGTTTGTAGAAATTGATATAGATATATACAGTCTATATATGATTTAATGATACAAATAACATCCTCTGTAAATATATACATGTTCGTTAGGGTGCAAACTCCATTGTAACATTTCTTTAGGATACTACATAGATATACCACTCAGAGAAAATTAGGCTCCTAAAATATTCCATCTGAGAGGCAGTGGAATGGTAAATGGCCCTAGAGTTCGACTGTTGGGGTTCCCATCCTACCACATGCTAGCTTTACCACCTTGGGAAAGTGATTTAACCTCAGCTTCCTTATCTGTAAAATGGAAATATTACAAATATCTTCCTCACAGGAATATTATGAGCATTAAAGAAATAATGCATGTAAAGTGTTTTTGGGAAACGGGGTCTGCCCCATGGTAAACACTTCATAAATATTAAGAATGATTATTACTCTTGCCATAATTGTTGTTGTTTTATACTACCTGAAAATCAAAGGAGAGAGCATCCCTGTTTCTACAGTCCACCGTGCCATCCACTCTAACTCGACAGAACTCACTGGAGCTCAGCACATGTTGATTCAGCCCCTCTATGGGCAGGCACCATGCTCAGGTCCGGGCGGAGCATGCACTTAAATCGAATTGCTGTTCGTACAGAGTCCCCCACTGCAGAGACCTAGGCCCCTGCGAGGATCTCTGGCAGCACCATCCCTGAAAGGTTCTGGGGCTCACTTCTTCCCGAGTTCACTTCTGGCACTATTAGAAGTTCTACGGATTTCGATCTTGAGCCAGTGTGCAAACAGAGGCAGATCCTCTGGTGGGGTTTTCATCAGAGGAACCTGGCAAAGTAAAAAGGGGAAGCAGGATGGATCTGCTGCTGGGTTTGTTTTTTGTTGTGGCTGTCGTGTTGTGTTTCACTGTGGCACCAATCTACTTGACCTAAACGGCAACACCCTGCGCAGTCTTTTATAAAACTGGCATTGTTTTAAGTCAACATGAGGAGGTGGTACAAAAGCAAATGGCTATTAATCAGAACTTCAGCCCCAAGCAGCACTCTCTGCACAATGAGCCGCCCATGGAACCATCCAAGCTGAACAGCTGTTTGGAGGTCATTTGTAACCAAGGCAATCTGCAGTGGACAGTATCAAAAATGATTAGTTACCTCCTTCAGAATTCACGGTCACCGTCGCCTCTAGTAATTCCTATTTCACAGCTCACGTCTGGCACTGCACCAAGAGATGAGTCGAGAACCTCTTGAAACTGAATTTGTAAAAAGGTAAGGAACTATTACTTCTAATTAGGCAAGCCTAATGTTCTAACAATTGTCAAAAACGAGAGTGAAAACAAAACGCCAAAACCCTGAAGCAGTGTTTTTTTCATTCATTTCCTCTCTCCATCCTCCCTTCCTGAATAAGCAGCTTCCTGAGAACAGCCTGATACATATTCCTATTCCCTTCCAGATACAGAATCAAGTGCTTTGCAGCCTGGCTTCTGTCCTGTCAAAACCAAGGCGGGGGCACAGCTCGTAAAGGGGGAAGAAGCGCCAGGGTGGAGGAGGGCAGGCCCTCTGCAGCAAGGAGCGAGGCACCCCTCCCTGCAGTTTAGGCAGCCCCACGCAATGCACCCCAGCATGTGGGAGGTGAGGACTCTTCCCTGCCTGACTGTGTCCAGGCAGGATCAAGGGCTTGAGTTCCTAGACAAAATTCTTGGGTTTGAATCCTGGCTCAGCCACTTACCATGGATAAGTCATTTAACCCCTCTGTGCCTCAGCTTCCCCATCTGTAAAATGGAGATAACAATAGTACCTACCTCCTAGAGTTGTTGTGTGATTAAAGGAGTTAATACCTGAAAACATTTAAAACAGGGCTTAGTGACTGGGTGTGGTGTTTCATGCCGGTAATTCTAGCATTTTGGGAGGCCAAGGCAAGCGGATCACTTGAGGCCAGGAGTTAGAGACCAGCTTGGGTAACAATGCAAGATCCCATCTCTACAAAAAATAGAAAAATTAGTGGGACATGGCAGCGCACACCTGTAGTCCCAACTACTCAGGAGGCTGAGGCAGAAGGATCGCTTCAGCCCAGGAGTTTGAGGTTGCAATGAGCTATGATGACACCACTGCACTTTAACTCAGGCAACAGAGTGGGACGTGGTCCCAAAAAACAAAACACAGCTTAGCACATATTAACCACCCAATACATGTTAGCTATTATCATTATCTCGAAATATCCTGAAATATCTTGAAATATCTCATTATCTTGAAATATCTCAAAGTCACAATTACAATGCAACATCATCACATTATATATTTTTTATTTCAGCCTATTATTGGGGTACAAATGTTTAGGTTACATATATTGTCTTCATTACATTATATTGTCCTCTAGTTACATGCCATGAAACCACACTAAAGGCAAAACCTACCAAATCCTTTTGCAATTTTATTTATTAAATAAATAAAATGTATTTGTTACCAATCCAAGATGAAACACGTTGGGCTGACTTAAATGTGAAGACTGAAGTGAGGTTCCAGGTTTCCATCTCACCAGAAATTCTACTTCTAGGAATACCTTCCAAGCAAATTTTTAGATATGCAAAGACAAGGTACAAAGAAGCTCACTGCGGCATTGTTTATATAGTGAAAAACTGGACACAGCCTAAATGTAGAACAATCTGAGAACGATTAAATAAGTTATGACACAGCAATATGCTTTTTAAGAATTTTTGATGACTAGGAAATGTTATGAAATAAATATAAGTAGAAATATGGGCTTCAAACTGTGTTTACAACTGGATCACATTTGGTAACTATCTAAGCACATTTCAGAGAAAAAAAACTCAAGAGAAATGTATCAAGATGTTAACAGTGGGATTTTTGAGTGTGGAAGGACTACGCATGGTTTTTGTTTACATTTCTTTATATATTTCAGTGCCTCTCACATTTTATACATGAATGCAAACAATTTTTATATTTGGGGAAAACATTAAGTCATAAAATAAGTCTTTCTTTAAATAAAGAAAATCTTTCAGAAGACATACAGTGGACTAACAGGAACTAGGGATCAAACCCATGTTTCCCAAGCTCCTTCTAGTTTTTTTTAGCCCAGAACGATGCCACATAACAGAGGAAGGTGTTGCTACTCTTCAACTTATCTTTGCTCTGCAAAAAAAAGCTATGAGAAATCCCTTGGTTAAAAAAATATAGATAGAGCCAGGTGCAGTGGCACATACCTGTAGTCACAGCTACTTGGGAGGCTGAGGCAGGAGGATCGCCTGAGCCCAGGAGTTTGAGGCTGCAATGTGAAATGATGATCATGCCTGTGACTAGGCACTGCACTCCAGCCTGGGCAACATAGCAAGACCTCATCTCTAAAATTAAAAAGCAAAAAAACAGATGAATAGATACAGATGGGGGCAGCTGGGGAGGGTAGCAAGGTCCTCTTAATAAGGTAAAGGAAACAATTTGGTATAGACTAATCACAACCATTCATTTGTATAACAACACTGGTGAGAAACATTCTTGGCTCACAGTAAAATGGAAGAGAGCCATCATCAGCTCTTTCGGGAAAAGTTTGAAAAAAATTCTGTGGTTTAGAGAAAAAGAAAGAAAAAGATAACTAACACAAAGAGGACATCAGACAGATTCAAACAGACGAGTAACAGGATTCCCAAATTCCCATGCCTGTGCTTGTAGAACCTTGCTAATAAACTTCCCTTCGGAGTGCTACACCTAAGAAGAGATTACTAAGAGGAACTCAGCTTTGAAAAGGCTTGGAAAACATCAGGGAACACCAGGTGAAGATGCAGGCCAACCAATACACTCAGCCCCAGGCCCCGGCCCTGGCCTGGCCAGGGGCTCCCGCCCGTGCAGCTGTGCGTCTGGGCCCGCACGCTCGGCAGGAGACGGGGCCTTGCAGGACTCACACCTTGGCCTGGGAGGCCAGAGTAATAACATTAGGATTATTTATGGTGCAGGAGTGATTTAATAACATTTTTCAAGAACCTGAAGGATTTATGTAGAGGAACTGCTGTTTTAGTAACTAAACCCTTTTGGATGGACTCCAAGATAAACCAGGCTTGTCTGGCTTCCGCCCTGAGCGCCTCCACCTCTTCCAGTTGCTCTTGGCAAATAACCTCTTCTGCTTTACTGGAGGGCGATGGTCAAGGAGATGACCTTCCTGGCTGCTTTATCTACCATCATCCCCACCTCAAAATATCTCTCAGCATCTCTCTTTGTTCCTTCAAATCACAAAGAAAGAAGCATGGGAGGAGGGAACTAACATTTACTGACGGCCTTGCGTGCCAGAAGCTTGCAGATGCATTACCTCATTTAATTCCCACAAACGCCCTGTGAGGTAGGCAACATTATCCCTGCTTTGCTTGTTAGGGGATGGAGGGAATCATATTCTTTTAGCTGCTAGTATGAGCATTCTTCTTGGGGAGGGCGCCATCTTTGGGGGAAAATGCCTCAATCAGCCTCCTTGGATGATGGGGGGCTGTGAGTGGGGGTAGGGGGAAATGTGTGTGGAGGAATAGGGGGTGGACTGTGGGCTCCTCACACTGAAAGAAGAACAGAGATGAGAAGAAAATAGGAACTTTAGAGAAAGACTGTGTGTGGCACAATATGCCCCAACCCTCAAAAGCATAACTCTTAAAATCTCAAACAAATTTACTAAAGTCATGAAATGCTTGCTAAAAGACAATTTTCTGAATGGGCCCACTGGCATAGGGTCAAACAGAAGCCACATGTGTTTCACCTGAGATGGTGACAGGTGGTACCATAAAGGAAATACGTTTCTTAAATTCAAGAACAGGAAGTTTCCCCTTGACATCTGAGTTCCGTAAAGAAAGGAAAACTGAGGCTCAGAGAAGTACATCAACTTTACTAAGGTCACACAGCATATCACTAGCAGATAGAGAATTGAACCCAGGTCTGTTTATCTCCAATAAAGTATTTTTTACTCTATACCACATGCTACACTAAGTGGGATGGCTTTTTCCTTGCCAAGGCCAACTCTTCTGCTGGTATACTCCATCCAATTGCAGTAATTAATAGTAGAGAATATTTATCGAGTGCCTACTGTATGCCAGGCATTGTTGCATGCATTAGCTCATTTGATCCTCACAATGACATTATATATATGCCAGTATAATTATTCACATTTTATTAATATAATATGGAAATTGCTGCTTAGAAAGATTATGACACTTGTGCAAGGTCCCACTGCTATAAGAGGTAAAACCAACATTTGAATCAGAGCCCACAGTCTTCACTCTGTTGTGTTCTCTCATCTCATCCCTTCCCACCTCTTTGAGGAATGGCTCATCTAATTAACCCATATAATTAACCTGTTCTGTCCTTGCCACATCCTGGGATGGAACTTGGTAGAGTTTGCCGAAGTCGTGCAACACTGACCAAAGAAGGTGTTCTGATAGGCTCAGGTCAAAGTTACTGTCACAGCTCAGGCTAACAGTGTAACTCTGGGGTTGGCAAACTTTTTCTGTAAAGGAACAAACAGTAAATATTTTAGGCTTTATGGACCATATGGTCTCTGTTGCCAACTACTCAACTCTGATATTGTAACATGAAAGCAGTCATAGTCATAAATGAATGAATACGGCAGTGTTCCAATAAGACTTTATTTATGGACACTGAAATTTGAATTTCCTATAATTTTTACACGGCACAAAATATTCTTCTTTTGATTTTCTTCCTCCTAACTATTTAAAAAGGTAAAAACCGTTCTTAGTGTGAGAATCACATAAAAACCAGAGGCAGGCCGGATTTGGCCCACAGGTAACAGTTTGCTGACTACGGTTTTACCAAACCTTCCCATCTTTTGGGTTCTGCATCCAGCTGGGTTGAGTCCCACTGAATAGCTTCTGGCTGGGCTTTGATCCCTGCTCCCTTTGCCTCACTCCTCTTGCCTACACCACCACCCAGACTCAGTCCTCAAACCTCTGCTCATGACTCTCCCATCAGCAGCTCCCTCTTCCAGCTTCTCCAGCTCAACCAGAAGAAAAGTCATTGCCTGCTGTTCCTGCAGGAGGTGGCAGTAAAATAAGACGGTCCATATCTTTGGATGACTCTCGTGAAGCTAAACCCCAGGGACAGGTTCAAAGGGGCATCATCCTAAGACTATGACGAGGCTTGTGAGTAATAAGCTTCAAATGGCCTGAACATTACTGAGGGAAATCTCTAGGAAAGGTGTAGAAGACATTGCTAAGAATCTGAGTCCAAAGAAAGAGTCCTGGAGTCAGAAATGCAAACGCCTTTCTCATCCAGGAGGCCAAGGCCAGAGGATAAGACTTGGAGGACAGGAATGCACCTCAGGCCAGGGCTAGGGGACAGCTAGAGTCCAGACCAGAGAGAGAACTAAAAAGCACAGACTAAGGAAAAGACTGAGAATAACAGCAACTGCTAACATTTATCAACTACCTACTATGTTCCAGGCATATGTTGCTGGGTGTTTAAAATAATACATTCTTTTATTTAACCCTTTCAACACCCTAGGTATTTTTTAAAAATCTTATTTGCATTCCTTTTTAAAAAAATATTATACATCTTCTATGTGGCAGACATTGTGCTAGATGCCAAAGATAAGCAAGTAGGCAAAAATAGACCTTGTGCTTGCTCTCATGGAGATTAGACAGGGATTGGCAAATATTTACTGTAAAGGACCAGACCATAAATATTTTAGGTTTTCTGGGTCATAGGTCTCGCTGCAACTACTCAGCCACTGTAGTGCAAAAGCAGCCACAGATAATATGTACAAAAGGGGGTATGGTTGTGTTCTAATAAAACTTTTATATGAAAACAAGCTTCAGGTCAAAGTTGGCTAAGATTTGCAGACCTCTGTTCTAGTAGAAGAGACAAACTTTAAGCAAATACTTAACACAAAAAACCACCATTAAGTGCTGTCAAGTAAAAGTTCCTGATGCTAAAAAAGCCTGTAATGAAAGGAATTTCACCTATGCAAGGAGATCAGAGATTTCCCTGAGGGAGCAGGCCTTAGATTTAAATATAGTCACTGATTAGTGATGTGAGTGGCAAGACTGTTCCAGACAGAGGAAAAGGCATGTGCAAAGGCCCAGTGGCAGATGGGAGCATGACAAATACAGTTTCAAAGAAGGTGTATGTAGTTGGAAGGAAAGAGTAAGGGTTAGCTGATGTAAGCTCATACTGAAAGAGGCAGGTAAAAGTGGACCAAGTAAGATTCTATGGATCTTGGGGAATGAGATCTCTATTTAAATACAGAGACTATGGCACAGGAAGTTAAGTAACACACTCAAGGCTGTATAGCTAGTAAAAGATGGGACTAGAAGCCTAGTCTGTTTGCCTCCAGACCCAACTTCTGTACTCTTTGTTCATTTGGGTTTTACGTTTGCCTAGTGCCTTTACAAATTTCCCTTTATGAAATTCTAAAATCATTCAATTGAATTAAAAGGAAAGAGAATTTTGTCTGCACGTAAGTTGGAAGGTTAGCAGGGCCCTGATACTAGCAGGAAACCGGAATGAACCTGGTAGAGAAGTCCTACAGAGAAGGACCTATAGGACTAGGGAAGAGCTGTGTTCTCTCTTCATTTCTGATGTCCTCTTGTATGGAGTCTTATTAAACCTTTCTTCATAATCTATGTGAAACAGTAGTCTTCAGAATATCACTCAAACTCCTTCAACCAGCTTTGACGTTCCCTGTGGATCTAGTCCCTGCCCACCTCTCCAATTCTGTCTTCACCATCTCACTTGCACTTGCCACTTTGGGAAAAGTAGACAGCTTGATGAACACTCCACGTACCCTCTTTAATTTCACACTGTTCCTTCTGCTGGAAGACCACACGCCTAGCCCTGCCCCTTGGTCTGGACACGTTCTCTTCTTTAAGAATCCACTCAGGAGGGACTTCAGAGGCTTTTAGTTTTGTAGGAAGCTGCCGCTGGCCTTGTGCTCACCGATCCTGGACATGGTGTTCCTCTTCAGTGCTCACCCAGTTCCCTGTGTTACTGGCTAACATCCTAAACCACTGCTCGTTGGCCTCCTGCACTGTACTCTGAGCTTGTGAGCTCTGTGATAGCAAAGAACTTATCTGACAGGCATTTGGCACTTGCCATATGGAAGTCAACCTGTTTAAGTTGCTGACTACTCCACTTGTTTCCGCCTCTTAGGTATCCTCATATTTCTATCCTTTTGAGTTTCTAGCACTGGGCTTTATAGCAGCAGTTCTCAAAGTGGGGTCCTGGTCTAACAGCATCAACATCACCTGGAAACTTGATAGAAATGTAAATTTTAAAGCCCTCCTTGGGCCAGCCCAGTGGCTCACACTTGTAATCGTAGCACTCTGGGAGGCTGAGGCAGGAGGACCCTTGAGGTCAGGAGTTTGAGACCAGCCTGAGCAAGAGCAAGACCCCATCTCTACTAAAAATAGAAAAATTAGCTCGGCGTGGTGGTGAGGGCCTGTAGTCCCAGCTACTCGGAAGGATCACTTGAGCCCAGGAGTTTGAGGTTGCAGCGAGCTAGGATGATACCACTGCACTCTAGCTGGTGCAACAGAGCAAGACTCTGTCTCAAAAAAACAAAACAAAACAAAAACCCTCATTGAACCTCTGGAATCTGAAACTCCAGGGATAGGGTCTAGCAATCTGTGTTTTAATAAGCCCTCCAGGTGATTCTGACGCATGCTAACATTTGAGAACCACTGCCTTACAGGAAGTTATTGCTTATTAAATTGTTGTTGATTCTCTGAGGATGGTAACTGGTTATTTTCAGTCTGGAAAGAAAAAGAGTAACTGAAGAAATGACAAGTAAAGCTTTTATTAGGCTGAATTTTTAGAAAAGGAATTTTCTGACAGGATATTTCAAATATGTGACTGTTTCAAAGAATGCTCTGCTTCATATGGTTTAAAACAAGATTGATTCTCCTCTGTCGCCTCCGTCTGGCTTGGGCGTGGCCTTGCTGAAAGGCAGGGATTTGGAGGAGGTAACCTCACCAGGTGCCTTCCAGTGCTCAGTCTCTGCTTCTAGGATATTCTGTGTACAGTACTATGAAAGAAATATGTTAGGGAGCAGGGCATTATTGCTTAGGGGACTTTGGGCTTTCTGCCCACAAGGAAGTATATACTTTTTTCCCTTCCTAAGGTGAATCTTTGCCAGTCTATACTCACAAAAAGAGATGACCAGGACCTTTGAGAAAGGTAATTGTTTGTTTTCAGGTCATAAAAATGAATCCTTGCTTTGTTTTCAAAGGAACATGCTCTTCATGCAATCTATACAAACTGAATGACAAGTAGGTGAGGTCCAAGATTGGAAAGATAAAACGTCATTGTTGATTTTTGGCCTGGAGCTGAAACAATGGGACAAAGGAGTGGCTTGTTGGTATAAGCTCTATAAAACACAATAATATTAGTCATGTAAACAGGAGAAAATAGGAGAGGCTTAATGAGATGAGTTACACAGAGTCACCACATTAGGGATTAAAATATTCTGATTAAGCAAACACTAAAAGGTCCAAAAGAAAGGATAAAGGGAAGAGTGATAACTTCAGATTTAGAAAACAATGGGTCCTTCTATCTAGGGTACTGTCTGACAAGGCAGCTTTCAGGGGCTGCCTAAGCCGACTGTGAGCAACCATTAAGATCCCACTTTTCATAAAAAAAAAAAAAAAAAAAAAAAAGAAGTAGGGAGATAAAGACTAGTTCTAAAAGAAGAAAAAAATGGATTTAAAATTTTGATCCTCTTATTTTACCTTTCTACTTCTACTCTAGAAATTGCCAAGACTATTGCCTAGAAAGTGGGAGAAAAAAAAAAAAAAGAAAAGAAAAAATCATCCCATACTCAAACCACTGGCACACAAAGCCAACACATTCTTTTCTTCCTTTCCACCCTATTCTTTTTTCCCCCTACACAACTGCAAAGTAACCCATTTTGCTATATAAATCTGTGCGGGGAATAAAAAGAACTCCAGCTTTCTAACTCTATTTGCGTTCTGAGATTTGTTGGCCTAACTTCCAAAGTGTGAACTGGACGCTGTTCTCCAGTTAAGAGGAAAACAGACAACTTACCAATGTTTTAAGATCACCCATGTACTTGTGTGAACAGCAACGTTTTCATAACTGTTTTTATAAAGACATTCGAACGACTGAAGTAGACATCTGTACTATTTCAACTAATAGCGCTGCTGGGTCTTGTGTCAATATTATACGTTATTTATGTAGTTGTCTGTGTTAAAGTATACACCTATAACCATGAAGAAATAAAACTTCTTCAAAACTCAGAATGGGGAAATTCTCACTGGCTCACACTTCCATAAACTTCTTGGCAATGGTGATCAGCACAAGGTTGCCAAAGGCCAGTGAACATTTAAAAAAGATTTTTTTTAATAACTTAAAAAATAATAAAAAATAACCAAGCTTCCAGATCCAGCTCGAGGTCAAGAGGTGACAATGCTATGGCTAGACAGGACTCATGCTTTTCGGGAACATCCTTCTTGGGCGTCAAAACTGAGACTAAGTGCTTTCAAAATAAACTTTCGTTGGTTTGATTCTTTATAAAGTAATATCTATGAATTTATTATAGAAAATGAACAGGATTCAGAGAATATTAAAGAAAAAGATTAAAACAACCTGTGATCATAAGACCCATATAAAATCACATTTTGGGTTATTTCCGTCCAGGTACACACACTTATTATCAAATTCAATATCATACTGTATATACTATTGCAGCATAACCTACTTTTTTCACTTAGCAATTATGAACATTTTCTTGCCAATAAAAATTTTAAAGCAAAGGTTGTAAATTGGTGGCGAGAGCGGGGAGGAGTGGAGTGGCAAATCCCTACCTCATGGATACAATGAACACTATTTGTGTGATGGGCCCACCTATAGCTAGGACTCAAGCACTACAAAAGTGACCCATGTACCCTAAAGTATTTTTACCTCCTTAATATTTTTAAATTAAAAAAATAGATAAAACAATAAATTCGTGGTGAATAAATAGGTTTGACTGGCTCAGTGTTCAACTGTGTGAAGCTGGGGAACAGGTGATCCTGTGCTCTCTACTTCCCTGCAGTCCCCACCACTCCCTATTGTTCTCCATCTCAGACTGTCAGTTCTATTTGCAATTTCACTTGCACTTTTTTTTTTGTAATGGTCTGGTTAAGAGGAAAGTGAAATAATTCTTCTTTCCATGTCTCCACTTTATATCCAGCCTACTTCACTTCCGTTACTGCTTGGCACCAAGTTTAGGATCCTTTTTACTAAAAAGTAAGTTTTGTAAAGGCTTTAGAAAATACAGATTTATGTGACTTTCACAATTTATTTATTTATTTTAGAGACAGGATCTCGCTCTGTGGCCCGCCCAGGCCGGAGTGCGGTGGTGTGATCCTAGTTCACTGCAGCCTCAAACGCCTGGCCTCCAAACCATCCTCCCACCTTGGCCGAGTAGCTGGGATTACAGGTGCGAGACACCGTGCCTGGTTTATGGCTCCCCTTTTTACATTTACGCCATTATCTCTCCCGTCCTCTCCGCAGCACTCCCTGGGGCTCCTTAGGGAGCACTGTTCCTAGCTGGGAGGCACAAGATACCCCGGTTTCCTCTTACTGCTCTTGCTTCTCTTATTCTTCTCAATTTCCCACAGTGGCTTCTGGAATTTTCACAAGCCCTTAAATAAATATTTCTTAAACTAATGTGTGCTTAAAAAAATCATTTGGGGAACATCTTTACAATGCCGTTGTCTTGCTCCTTAAGGTGGGACTCAGAAATTTGCATTTCCACCAAGCATCCGAGAGAATTCTTGTGCAAAGTGACACAAAAAGCTCTTTGGCCCTATCGTCGATACGCACTATATCTGCATCCACATCCATGTCTGCACGGTACCCACTGAATATCTCTGGCTGGACATCTCCCAAGTACCTCCGGCTCAATCCAACACAGAATTCACCACCTCTCTACCTGAACTGTTCCTCCTCTGAGCACCGTTTTTCTTTCTGACACACAGCATGAGGTTTCCTAGCCTCGGATCTGAATCAGCCATTTCTCCAAGGAGCTCTGTGCCTTCTAGTCGATAATGGTATTTAGAAACTAAGATCTGGCTCCAAGTATCCTTAGAATTCTCTTGTCTTGCTTTGAATTGTTTCCTCAGGATGCAGCTCCAGCAGTGGGATTATTGGATTAGAAAAACTGACAAACTTTATGGCTCTTGATTCAATACAGACAAAGGTACAGCCAGTCCCGTCTTGGGCTCTGTTGGGACTGTATCTCTTTGCCTCTCCTCCCCCAGCTAGTCAGTTGCTAATGCGAAAGCAGCAGCACCGAATAACACTGCCCTCTGATACGACAGCTTCAGGGAGAGTTGTGACATAGCTCCCGTCACTCCCCTCTCCTTTGCTGAAGGAGAGAACAGACACGTCCTGAACGAGAGCCAAATGGGGAAGAAAGAACTAGCTGGGCAAGTGCCATGACCAGCTGCACTTCTACCTGCTCTCAAACCAGAGCAGCTCTGGCTAATTTGTAGAGAAAGATGTGGCCGAGGCCAGGACTTCTGAGCAGGGCTTTCCACCCGTTTCCCTGCTGAGTCTAAGCATCGTCAGAACGCACAAGGCAGGCCAGCCTGGCCCTGCGGGATGGCAGGAGGTGAGGAAGAGGGAGATGGAACATGGTGTCTGAGTGTTAATGAATAGTAACGATACACACCAGTAAATATGGCCCCGATTAGCATCTGGAGGGAATGGAGAAAGGCGAGGAAGTAGCCAGGAGGAGGGTGGGAAAGCAGCAGGGAGCAAAAAGGGGTCTACTAGAGTTGTCCGTTGTGACGAGAGGACGTGGAAATTCCCTCTCCCAAATCTACTACCAGGCATACCCTCCCACCGTGTTGTCTACCTCTCCTTTCCCGTGGCAGGGCCCACATCTGCACACCCAAACTAACTCCAAAAGAAACTGAGAGGCCCTTGAAAGAACAAAGTCTTGCTTCAAGCTGTTTCAATATCCTTAAAAACTAGAAATGAAGAAAAAGATGCCACAATCAGAGCAGATATTGTTCGACTTGACAAATCATGTACTTGTCCAAAATGCGCTAATACCATGTTGCTTCTACTATCCGTGAGCTCAGGAAAAAGCTCTTCCTTCTCAGGCTTTTCTGATGCTCCTTCCTGGGTAATCGAGCTCCCAACGTCTTCAGATCGGATTTCTCTAAGTCCAGCTCCTTCAGTTAAACCCTGAGATCAGGCCTTAGCTCAAAGGGGCGGTCAGTAATCTATCTGAGAGGTGGCACGCATCTCGGCTGAGAATGCTGACTCCGCAGTGGCTCTGCCCATCACCAGCTACGAGGTTTGGGGCAAACTATCAACTCCCTGTGCCCCAGTTTTCCCCCATATGAAATGGAGGCAGCAGGAGTACTGACTTCATAGAGTCATCATGAGGAATAAACATATCCATTCGTAAAACACGATAGTGAGCTCAGGAACATCGTTAGAAAATGAAAATAGTAATGATGACTACCCTCTTCCTTCCACCTGCCACAGGACCTGAGATTCCCCCCCTGACCACTCCTTTAGCCTGAAAATGGTCTCCAAACTATGTTACAGGGATGCTAGTGTTTTAGGAGCTGGGCCAAAGTAATTTATTGCTAAAATTTAACAGTGACAGCCTTCCCCACCCATGTTCCCCACTAACTGCAAAACAAATTAAGTTAATGGATAGAAGTTTGAAGTTTTACTTTTCATCCCATAAGTTTTTATGCCTTTGGTGCTAATGAGTGTTTGGAAGGAATGAAGAAGTAGAAAACAAGTATTACTGGAAAAGCTGAGAAATAGTTACCCAGGCTTAGCTCAATAGCCAGATCATTTTCATGAAGATGTACTCACGGCTCTTCTATTAGATTGTGTAGATAGGAGAGCCATTTTCCACCAGTAAAATCAGTCTTTATTGGTATGAGAGAATGAAATATGTCAGCATTTGGTTGTGTTCCACTAGGAGCAGCACACAAGGCTCAGTGCCACCCAAACAAATCTGAGTCCCTATGTGAGATGCCGAAGGCCTTCAAGACACCACTTCCAGTCACACAGCCCCACTAGTTCTCACAGGGATCACTCATTGACCCTCATTTGACCCTTAGCATATACTCTCTTACAGTTTTTTATTATTACTCATCATTTAAAGTATAAGTTTTGGTTTACCGGTTATACTGTTTTGTTTTTTGAGACAGGGTCTCGCTCTGTCACCCGCGGTAGAGTGCAGTGGTGTTACTGTAGTTGACAGCAACCTCAAACTCCTGGGCTCAAATGATCCTCCTGCCTCAGCCTCTTGAGTAGCAGGGACTACAGGCAGCCATCACCCCGCCCAGCTAATTTTTTCTATTTTTGGTAGAGACGGGATCTTGCTCTTGCTCAGGCTGGTCTTGAATTCCTGAGCTCAAGCGATCCTCTCATCTTGGCCTCCCAGAGGGCTAGGATTACAGGCATGAGCCACTCACTGGTTTACCAGTTATACTGCATGTTCTCTGAGAGAGGAATTAACATTTATTACTATATAACAGTTCCTTATGTCCTCAAAACCTAGGAGAGAACTGTATTTTTTAGGAGATCTAAATGAACACATTGGCTAATAACCTGTTACATGAATGGGCTGTGCTTCAACATTTTAACTTCCATTAACGCCCCTCTCCCCCCACAATGGGACATGAGACAGTTAAATCTCTAGGAGTAGGGAATTAGAAAACGTCCACTTACAAAGGACCAACGGCCCCAGAGAACACATTCTAGAAGGATGGTGAGGGGTCCTTTATGAGTGGGGCATTAGCTCCTAAAAGAGTTGTTGTTATTTATGGAAAGGAAAATGTTTCATGGAAGAAATTCCCTTCACTTTAAAGGCTTGCAGGAGGCCATCATTAGCAAATTGCAAACCATTTGCCCTTTTCTGGGTCCCAGAGCTGACATGTAGAAGAAATGCTGCTTTTGTTTTCTATACATACAGATCACTGAGCTAAACTCAGTGAAACTAAATCCAGTTTGGGATTCTTACTGCTTATCTGTTGAGATTGTGGAACTAGGCAGTATCCTATCAGATCATTTTTCAAAAACTGTGAATGACAGGGTTCACAAAAAGAACATGTCAGGCTCTTTTTGTAATGGAAATAAAAATTCTCAGCATTAACCTCTGCCACCCACCACCACCTTCCCACCTGTCCCTAATACTATCTGGGCTGCTGTCTTCAACCCAAAAGGACGATGGAAATGAGAATACTTCTGCTCATGAAAGAGTTTCCTAATTCTAGCCTGGCACATCTGTGGACCTTTTAGGCCATGCTGGTCCTAATGCCTCCTAATGTATTACTATGTGAGCGTCATATTGAAAAAAGAAGGGTGTATTTCGAAGGATTTGTTTGAAGAAAATCAATTGGAAAATAGTTGACAGACTGCATATCCTAGGGGTACTTTCCCATTTGACATTGAAGGAATTCTTAATGAGTGAAATTTAAGAAGAACTAAGTATCGCCTGTTCCTCCTCATTCATTATTCCTTTTCCTTCTCCCTTCCTCCAACCCTGGGAGCTAGGCACTGCTCACAGCATAAAGATAGGCTTTGTTCTATCTTCCCAAATAGAACTTTTCTTAAATGGCCACAGTGGGGGAGGGGAGTAATAGCAATGTAAAAGCTGGTAGAATTGGTCTACGTACACAGCAATGCCAACCATACTATGGTTGTTTTTTTTTAAGCTTGATCTGAGTGGCCAAGATTGTTCACCTGATGGCCTAATATTTCCTTACTGGAAAAAGACAAATCTAGAAAGAAAAATCTCTCCTCTTTTTCTCTCCCTCTCCTCATAAAT
>NW_012139080.1:2419623-2423742 GCF_000956105.1 Propithecus coquereli | reverse complement strand
AAAAAAAAAAAAAAAGACACATAGATGAGGTTCTAGAGAGTCTCTCGGTAAACAGAGAATTGTTGAATTAAAAGATAATTGAGTTTGACTTCTACCACATAACAGCAACTCATGGCCATTAGGATTCTTATTTAACCAGGGCTCATCAATTCTCACTAAACCTTATTCACAGATTTGAGAGACCTCAGCCATCACTAATAAAATTGATGATGTGAAAGGGAAGTCTCCAGGAGGAAAAGTGGAAGTTCTCAGTTAAAAAATAATCCTAGACCAGATCATATCTTTAAAAAGAGTCAAGCTGATATCTAATTGACTTCCTAATTTCTATATGTGTTTCTCAAGGTCTTTCTAACACACAACTTCATATTCATCGGGTGAGATGGCATGACATTCAAGGAGAGCATATTTGAGACCCAATTCCATTAACCTCTCACTGGTTAGCCACATTTTTTTCTTATATTATCTAAACAGGCAACTCAGGGCATTTAGCCACCAAAAATAGCTGTTGTATGTTGTTCATTATTTGCTTTCATAGCCCACCCAACCAAAGCTTGGAAGTTTGCATTTCTAGTTTCAAAAAGATATGTGTATGAGTCTTGTTTTTTCCTAAGTATGAAACAATCTATGAATGGGTAAGGGTGTGAGAGGACATTCAAGGTCACCAGCTCCTGCCTTTCCCTGAGATCAATTTATCCTGCCCCAGAAAAACACCATGATGATGTCTTTCTTGGCCCCAGAGTTTTGGGCCATGTCTGGACTAGAGTTCTGCATAACACACTTTTGGAAACCATGCTGCCCTCTGATTTTCCAGGATGCAACTGTAGTAGGGGCAGTATTTTCCCCAGCTCCTACTGACCTACGGTAGGCCCTTCAACAAGTCCCAGGCAAAAAAGAGAAAGGAAACAATGTTCACAAGGCCAAGCGCTGTGTCAAGTACTCTAGGAGCTCCCCAGTTAATCTCCTTCAATCCAAGCAACCACCTTGAGAAATCTATGTTACTATCCTCATTTTACAAGTGAGGAAGCCGAGGCCCAGAGAGAAGAAGTGGCTTGCCCAAGGTCATCTAGCAAGAGGTAGGGAGGGATTCCCTTTGAGGACCCTCTGTCTCTGAACCTGGTGCTCTTTTTGCTATAACACTCCAGGCTTGCGGTACGTGGATGGGCAGGGATATGGACGAGTGACGCCATGGAATGTGGCAGATGGGATGGGGATGCTGAGACTAGGGCAGGGGTTGGGGGACTTGAGGCAGAAAAGGGCCAGCAGAGAAGGGAGCAACCAAAGAATTATTCAGGAAATTCTCTGAAGAGCTTTAAATTCTACTGATTTGGAATTTAAGATTAACTTCACCAAAAGCAGGGATTATGACTTCTTACTTCAAAAGAAGCATAAAGGAAAGAAAAATCTGTCCTATCTTTATGGATCAGACTCATGTTGCCATTTTTCATGAGAACATGGTTTTGGAGACAATGACTTTCCATAAGTTGGAAGGTTAATAATTGAATTGAAAAATTCTATAGCATAATTTAAAGCAATGTTTTAAATTTGTGAGTTGCAACCTATGTATGTGACCTGTATGTATGTGTGTGCACGAGAACTAGGTTGAGATACTTAAAATTTATTTCTTACCATGGTTCATGGTTAAAGATGTTTGAAAGCCATTGATTTTCAAAAGGGCTTTGGAGGCTAGAAACATATCCATTGACATTGAGCAGGTTAAATGTTTCCAAATATCTTATTAGTACCCAGACTATATGTCTACTATTACCAAGATCATTCCAAGTCATTATTTATTATTTTATTATTTTATTTTTTAAAGAGACAAGAGTCTCAGTCTCACTTTGTTGCCCAGGCTAGAGGGCTGAGGCATGATCATAGCTCATAACAGCCTTGAACTCCTGGGCTCAAGTGATCCTCTCACCTCAGCCTCCCAAGTAGCTGGGACTATAGGCACACTCCACCATGTCTGGCTAATTTTTTAATTAAAGATGGAGTCTTGCTTTGTTGACTGATCTCGAACTTCTGGCCTCAGGTGGTGATCTTCCTGCCTCAGCCTCCCAAAGTGGTGGAATTACAGGTGTGAACCACCACGGTTGGTGCCCAAACCATTATTAATCACAGAACTATACGTGTGTATGTATGTGTGTATATGTGTGTGTGTATACATACATATCTCCTGCTTTTTTCCCCTTTAATTGTAGCATTTGCAAAGTTGCAACTCAGTGTGTTGCTTTGCTGTATTAGTTGAAATTAAGATTTGTAGTTTTCCTCACTCATCTGTTTCAGCTGGCTACTGAGCCCTTCGTTTATCTGCTGAACTGCAACTTGGGGTATGGATCGGGTGCCACCAGAAAGCATACAACTGAAAATGCCTGCATTTTTCCACTGGCAGACACAATTCCAGAGCCCTGAGGCAGCTGTTAGTTCTATTTGTTGGAATATAAACTCTTAAAGTTATCAACTTCACCTCAACAGTACCAAGAGAAATCCTACCAAGCTTGTGGGCACAATACATAGATAGGTTTTCCTATGAGTAGATCCATGGAGGATGTGAAAACAGACTAAGAAATGGCACTGGAAGGATAACTAAGTACTCAGCTGTGGCTAGTGTCCACTAGTGAGTTGTGAGTTCTCTGGAGTGCCAAGATTGATACCCCAGCTCTCCCACCTGTGACTCTGGGAAAGTACTGGGCCTCAGATTCTTGGTCAGTAAAGTGGAGATGATAACAGTACTTATCTAACAGAAATGATGTGAGGATAACACGAGGTAATGCTAACATGCAAAGCACTTAGAACAGTGTCTGGCACATAGTAAGCGTGCAGTAAAAAATAATGGTATGCATAAGTTTAGGAAATGAATACAATGAGAATCCAAAATAAAACTGGTACATGAAAAAACAGGATCCTATTGACTTATTTTTTTTTCTTAGATTGTGGTAAAAATATAGATAACATAAAATTTACCATCTTAACCATTTTTAAGTGTACAGTTCAGTGGCACTGAATACATTTACATTGTGCAACCACCACTGCCATCCAACCACAGAACTGTTTCATCTTGCAAAACTGAAACTCCATGCCCATTAAACAATAACTCCCCATGACTTCCTCCTCCCAGCCTCTGGCAACCACAATTCTACTGTTTGTCTCTTCAGAATTTGACTACTTTAGGTATCTCATGTAAGTGGAATCATTTAGTATTTGTCTTTTTGTGATGGGCTTATTTCACTTAGCATAATGTCCTCAAGGTTCACCCATGTTGTAGCATGTGTCAGGATTTCCTTCCTTTTTAAAGCCTACTGACTTTTTATCTTACTAATTCTTTTTCTAAATTTTCAGAAATTTAAGATGTTAAGTATGACGAAACTCCCTCTCTCCAGCAAAGGCAAATAACTTCTCTGGAAACACCCACTGGAGTTCCTTGAACATAGAGATGCTAATTCAAAACCAGTTTTCTTAAGAAAGGTATTATTCCTTGAGGCAGGCTGTTTACATTAATCAACATTTCTCTAACTTGTCAGTGTTTTGTAACACTTTTTCAAGTGTCAGTTGTAGCTTGCCAGTTCTTCTGAAGTGTGGAGGCTGCAAACCAGGGAAACCAGAATAGGAACTCTGTTCCCCTGGGGCTTTTTCTGTCATGGTGAAGCATAAATTCTTTCCATCGTTTCATTTTACACAGTAATTAGTTATGTGGATGGATGGTGGCTAGAAGTATTGGATGGACTGATTATCACTGTGTGTGAAAAGTCCTGGTTTCCCTGTATTTTCGTATTGGCCTCCCTTTAAGGCACTCAAGTTTTACATCACAAATTGAGGATCTAATCTGTTCACACAAAGAAGTATAGTCTGTTTACTAATGTCCTAGAAGTTTTCACTTCAATATACGTAATAGTGATAGGAAAAACAAAAACATACTAAATAGTTATGATTAAAGGAAAAAAAAATTGCTAGGTGGGGCATCCTGACTGTCAATTCTCAGATTATGCCTTGTCACTCTTCATGACTTTTCTGGAAAACATTTATTTATTAGCACATCATAAATATGTGCCTCTGCGATTCTGGATAAATGTAACATCAGTGTCCAAGATGTGGTGCTATTTTCATTTCTTTTTTTTTTTTTTT
>NW_012139080.1:2379229-2419338 GCF_000956105.1 Propithecus coquereli | reverse complement strand
GATCCACCTGCCTCGGCCTCCCAGAGTGCTAGGATTACAGGCGTGAGCCACCGCGCCCGGCCTATTTTCATTTCTTTTGAAGATTAATTTTTAAAGCTTAGGACACAGAGAAATCTGTACCAGCATTATATTTCAAAATATTAAAGAAATTTCAAAATCAAACTATCAATCTAATTTATAAATTTCACTGCTAGACTCAGGTGATGAAAAGGCTAGCAGAACAACTATTCATAACAGGAATAAAGAAATTAAAATTTATTTGCTACTGCCTTATTCTTAACATATAAGCAGCTTTCCTCTTTATTTTACAGTAGATTTTTTGGTGATTCTGAGATTTATGGCCCATAAAACAATGCTTTAGAGGATTATTAATGTAATGCTGTAATGTATTTAAAGATTTCCATTTTATATTGATTGATAACTAATGGACATTTGGGACTGCAGTAAAAAAATCAAACAAAAGTAAAACAGCATAAATGACAAAATAAAAGTACTAAAAGATTCAGAGCAAAATAATACTTTAGTTATTAGTATGACAGCTTTTTAATGATCACAGCAAAAACCCATTTTTGCATACTTTTTTCATAATTAAAAAAAGATTATAAGTCAATCTTTTAACTATGAAGTGAAGTGAATTCCATTTAACATATGAAGAAAAAGATATAGACAATTAACCTAGAATTGGTTCCCCAGGCTTTTTTAATCATGAAAAATTTTCAAACACAGAAAAATTGAAAGAATACTAAACGAGTAGCTGTAGACTGTACCCCTAAATTCTACCACTGTTAACACCTTGCCAAATTTGCTTTCTCTTTCTCTCTACACACTTTCTATTTGCAGTTTCAGATGTCATTTGAAGTGGCATGCTTTACCATTCAGCTCACGATGACATCCTCCTACACAACCTCAATATTCTAACGTCAGAAAAGAACCATAATTCCATATTACCTAATATCCATCCACATTAAAATTGCCCAAGAACATCTTCCTTAGGTGGGTTTTTTTTTTTTTAATACAGGAGCCAATAAAGATTCACACGTTGCATTTTCCTTATATGTCTCTGGTTTTAGGGAATAATCCTTCCTCACTTTTTCCTTCTCTCACTCTCTCCTCTCTCTCTCTCTCACTCACTCTCTTTCTCTCTCATTGACTTTTCAAACAACCCAGGTTAGTTTTCTTATACAATGTCCCAACATTCTGTATTTATACCATTTAGCTTGTTCATCTAGACCTCAACTTTCCATTCTGGAAACATGAAGGTATCTGGAATACATACTTGCTATCTAGCCCTTTTCCCATCCCCAGAGCCATTTGTCTTCGATTATGAACACCCAGAGATCATCAACTAATTGAACTCAAGCTTTAACCCTTCAACAACATGGCTAGCTTTAGGAAGAAAAGTTATTTAAATGATATTGCCAAAGCAAAACCCTTTAAAGGAAAAGGAAAGATGTGTCCGTTTAATGTTGATTTCCTAGCAAGTCCCTGGTGGGCAGCAAAGGTGGGTCACTGCAGAGACCATTAAGGGGCCAAGGTCTGCTCTTGTTATGTGAATATGTAGGAATGAGCATCAAAGGTGCTTCCTTTACTTTTATCTTTTGTCTACCTAACTGCCCTTCCGTTTCATTTGGAGCTAAATGCTAAACTGAAGGAATAATAAAAGTGTTTTATTCCAATGTTTATCAGACTTTAGAATTCTCCCTTAAAAAAGGGAGAATTCTAACTTCACTGAGACTTAATATTATGGTCTGAACATCATGTTCAGTATTTGATGATGCGCCTAAATACTGTCCTTGCTTTTCCAGGGCATCTCACAGGTAGGCAGGGAAAGCTTTGACAGAAAGGCCCTCTGCTTGAACTATTTCAAAGAAACTAACCATGAATCTATTCTACTGGTGTGAGAATCCCAAATTAATCAGACTACATTAACACATAGGAGTGTGCCCTACATGTGCATTAGATGTAAAGAGGCTTAGAAGCGGCATTAATATGCAGAAGAACATGCAACAATGCCATTATATCTGCACTGCTATGATTGCTTATAAACATATGCTGTTTTGGACTGATATCTCTCTAGAAATACAGTCTTAAATAAACAAAAGTTCTGCCCTGGCTGAGGTGGGGTTCTTCTGCAGGCCTCAGACACAGTCAAGCGTTTTTAAAAAATGTGACTGGCCAGCTAAAATGTTTATCCGCCCAGTGCTTCAAATTCTCAAACCGTTTATTTGAATACCAAGTGAATGGCTAATCTTCTACAAGTTTGGGGGCTTTAACGAGGTAAACAAACGGGTGGGCTGTGAAAGTAAACACTGCATTTCCTCCCAGGCTCATCCTAGCTCCCAAAATTCCTCTCCTTCACTCCTTTCACTATCCCCTGCCTTCCAGTTCTCAAGCTGGGTCTCTTGTACCCTGTAAAAGTACTGAAATTGCAAAGGAGACATTTTTAATTATAAGTACTACAGTAATGAATTCAAGTACACTCGTTTATCATAAAGGGCTTTCCCATCTGTCTCTAAAGTATACTTAAAAATGTTGTGTATTTGATAACATTAGCACCAAGCATCTTCCACATGTTAATATTCAGCGTTTTAGACGTTCATTCCCCCCACCCCCAAAGACTGCACAGTGGTGGTTCCAGGAAAAGCACATTTATCTCTGTGTTTGGGAGTGCCTGTGTGGTCTCCTCCTAATTTATTTGTACTCCAATCCCTGGGGATTGCATCGCAATCCCCCTAGGCAAAGGGAGATTAGGGAACTGGGCTGTCTTCCTCTCCCCATCCTGACAGAGAAGGGAAAACAACTTCCCCAAGTCCCACAAGTTCTTCTGGCCACTGTACAAATTGTTCTTGAGCATGGAGAGTTTCCAAAAGCCCTAATTAGCAACTCACAGCAAACATTTCTTTGCATTAGCTAATGATCCGGCTACACTTGTAAGCAAACAGAACCAACATATCTAATCAATGCTGAAAAACCAACCAAATGCCTATTAAACATCTGGATGTAATTTTCTAGTTAGAACAAAATGAAAACATATGCAGGTTCCTTTGATCTGCATCTTAACAAAGAAATTGTTGATAAAGAAGCATACTGGTCAGTCAATGTGTCATTTTCATAAAGTCTGCTCGTTTCTCTTCAAATGCTCCCAGTTTAATTTAGTTGGTTTCCTGCAATCTCTAATTTTACCATATTGTGTGAAACCGCAAGAGATGCTTTGGATGTGATTTTATTTGAGGTTTTACTGCTGCATGAATCTGCTACTGATTTTTTTTCCCTTCTCTGCCTTTGCTCCTCTACCTCCACACCCATCCTGCCCTTTTCTTTGGTAAAAGGGTAGGGCAGAAAAAGCTTATAAAGCAATGCTGGGAAAAATTCTTCTGGACTCTACATTCTTAGGTTTAAGAAAACTTTCAGTTAAAAAAAAGTCAAATGAGGAAATGTATGAGCAATAACTCACAGCTAAAAGGAAGAGAAAATGACAAGAGTGGTCTTTTAAAAATTGCCGTAATTATTTATTTCAAATAAAAAAGTAATAGATTTAAAAGATATATAATTTCTAGGTTCAGTATCCATACTTTTTCCTATTTTGTCTAGTATCTATACTACATAACGTTTAGTTTTTTGTAATTACCTATACTATCGGTGAGTTGAAATTTGATAATCAGCAACAAATGAATGGAAATATAGCCATACATGCATCAAGATAAAATAAACGATCTGACAATCTTTTTGTTTCTTTTGCAGAGGATGAAAAGAATACTTTTTTTTTCATAGACAATTTCCTATGGAAACAGCATGCTTAACATCATTTCATGTAAAAACATCATCGACATATGAATGTTAAAGGTAAAGAAGATTATGGTTAAGAGACCTTAAGTAGAAGACCAAAATTACAGATTTCATGAGTAGGACTATTTTCTTTTAAACAGGCTGTAGGCAATCTGCACATATATTATTTATTTAAAACATAAGATTAAAGCTACTTGATTGTTTAAACACCATGATTTGTAATGCAGTTTGATGAGAGTTTTGTAGTATAATTATTACAGCATGACAATCATGGAGAAAATACGACCTTGAAAAAGGGCAGAGCCTTCTCCCACTCTCGTGGAGGAGGATGCTCTAAATGGGAAAGAAGGCTTCCAAAACCAAAACCTATCCATTTTTATGCACAACAATTAAAAGTCTTTCAATTTAAAAATCATCATGCTTTTTCTTTTTTTGCAGATCTGACATTATAAAGAAATTAGAACTCTGTTGGTAAGCAAACACTAGTTCAAAGAGAATTTCCAGTTTTTACTCATGGCCAACCAGAAAATATGGTGAGCAGACACATTTTCTGTATTTTAAAGACAATGAGTTAGAAATGATTTTGAGGGCTGTGGGTGGAGTGGGGAAAGAAGAGACATAGCAACACTTTTGCTCCTGTCCCAAAGCATAATGTTTTAATTGCTCTGTTTAAACTTAACTATCAAGTGTACCAGTTAGTTAAGGTACAGGCACCAGGTAAAGCTTGGGTAATCTAGGCAGAAGTCTCAGTTGCCCCAATTGTGGCAGCATGTACACAGGCATACTGGTAGCATCTAAGCACTTTTTTCCCAGACCTGGAACTGATTATGGGATAAACTGACCACAGACTGGCATATGTGGCCCAGTCACTACCAGATGATTTATTTCAAGGAACATAGGTAGCGAAAAGACAAAGCTTAGATACTCACAGATCATACAATTTCAAGAAGTCCTGTATATGGAGCAAGCCTGATCTCATCATCACCAAATGTTACCAAGGAAAGAGAGGCAGTGCTTCTCTCCTTTCCAGTCTCCATGTTAGCAAAATGAATAATACCACCCCTCTCCCAACTCCACTTAAAGAGAACAGAGAACACCGTAAAGCTACAATGCCCAACCTGTTTAAGAATTTACTATGGCCTTGTACAGATTGGCTAAAATTGCTCTTTTATTTTTCATTTATAATTGATATTTGGGATTGATGCAATTATAGACAAATCAATATCATACATATTTAAAAACAACTCCAACAGTGAAATGTAGCATCTAAAATGATTCTTTTAATATTTCAAGAAAAAGATCTCTGTAAAAGCAAATCTTCAAATAAACGCATGTCTGTTTAAATAAGCTCCTTCCCATAAGTCTCTTGAAGGTAAAATAATGGGAACTTGAGGGTTATTAATACCCAAAACTTGTTAACCATTTTTCCAACATAAGATGAATACTTGTCGAAGATGTGCTCTTATGAAGGAAGTCACCACCATTTGGCTAAAACAGCATTATTCACTCACTGTTCATATGGAGGTAGCCTTGCTGAACTGTTCTTTAAACAAAAGTGTAAATGCGGCAATACTGAAGGTTTTCTGCTGTGTGGTGTATATACAGAAATACACAAAAATGGAAATTCTCCATATTAATTATACTGCATGTCTTGTTTCATTAAAATCTCCAAATCCCTTTTAACTCAAGTTCCACCTCACAAGAACCTTAGCCACGTCATTTCCCCAACTCTTCCCCCGTAGCTCCTTACACCGCTCAGCCCAGGGGTACCACGGGGGTGGGTCAGGTGGGACAGGTTTTTGAGGTCTCAGTGCTGGTTTATTCCATTGTCTCTGTTTGCAGGAATTGGAAACATACTGGCGGTCCTGCTGCTAGATGCTCCTAAAAATATCAGCCACCCCCGTCCTCCCTCAACACAGCGAAGTCAGGACTTTAAGACAAGGACCCGAGATTTCGCGCCGCGGGCAAAGCATCTCATTTGTTCCCGGGACGCGCGTGCCTTATTCTGGCGGCACCCTGGCGATCCTTCCCGCCAAACGAAGGCGACGACCTTTTTGCAAAGTGGTTTGAAATCCTCCAATAAAAACCAAAATCTACCGCCTTGGGTGCAGAGGGGGTGGGTGGCATGGACGGGTATCATAGTCAAGTCCTACGCGGCTTGTGTACGGACGCCAGCCAACGCGTTGCTCATTTATGCATTTTCTACCAAGTGCACAGTCCATTCCTCGTGCACCCGTAAAAAGGCAGCTCAAGGAAAAAGAAACCTCAGAGAAAATTTTAAATGTGGCTTCACTTTCAAAGAGTAGCATCAAACAAGGGGCCGACACCAAAAACGCATTTCCTCGAATTACCAAACTACCTTCCCTCCGCCCCCAATAAGAAACTACGCGGTTAGTCTCTGAGTTACTTTCACTGAGATATGAGAATTTTCATTAGCGAGACAAGTGGCAGGATTTTTGCAAACTCGAGCCCCCGGCTTCCACGGCTGCACGCTCGCCAGTCCCTCCCGCTCGCGCGCCCCCGCGCGCTCCCCAGCCGGCCCCACGTTACTTTGATTGACAGCCGGCCCTGCCGTTCTCCTTCCCACCGACCTTCCCATCCTCAGTGCCAATCTCCGCGACTCGCCGCTTCCCATTGGCTGGTTCTGGCGTCCCGCGGCTCCTCCAGGAACAGTTCCTCACCAAGCCCGGAGGACGCGGTGGGCGGAGGAGGGGCCGAGGGCCGGGAGGGGAGACCGAGGAGACGGCGGAGATGGAAGCGAGTGGGGTGGGAGAGAATGGGGAGGGAGAACGTCCCGACCGGCGTTGCGCTGCCATTGGCTCCGGGGAGGTGTTGCGAAAGCGCCCCACGTTGGGCACGGCGCACGCGATTGGCTGACAGGGCCTCCCGCTCCCCCGCCCTGCCGCCCGGGCCCAAGTCCCCCGCCGGCTCCGCGCTCCCGGCCCCCGCCTGCGCGGGCTGGGCGGGGCCGACGCTGGTTAGCTCCGGAGTGTGAAACCGCGTGTTAATGTAACCGGCGCGAGAGGCGCGGGCGGCGGCGGTGGGAGCGGCGGCTGCAGGAGCAGCAGCAGCGGCGGTTACCCCGTGCCCCGCGTCCCGGAGGCAGCCAACTGCTCCACCCCCATCCTCGCGCGGCCGGGCGGGACCCGAGCCGCCGGCCCGGACCTCAGCTGTCCTGCGGCGACCAAGCCCCCTTTGGCCCTGCGGCGGTGACTACTCCAGACTCGCCCGCGGAGTTTGCCCGCCCGAGAGGGAGGCCGAGCGGCGGAGCGCACTCTTCTCCACCATCTCGTGGATATCGTCCATCAGGTCGTGAGAGAACTTTGCAGGGGGCTGGAGCACCTTTTGCGGGGAGGCAGACGTAGGGAAGGAAAGAAAGAAGACCGAGGAGGAAGAGTCCGGAGGGCCGGGCCGGCCGTGCGGGACCAGTGCGCGCGGGGTTCGGCGCCCTGATGCGCCCCGAACTCGCAGAGCGGCGGGCGGCTGCGGGACTGCCCTCCGTGGAGTAGCCCCGTCGGGCCTGGAGGGTTTGTGCAACCGCGGAGAACACGGAGTGCTACTCGCACGGGGCGTGCCGAGCCGCCTCCCGGCGCGCCCTCCGCACTTTCCCCGCTTCGTCATCCCTTGCTCCCCGGCCCCGAGCCTCCGCTGCGGCCTCGACCTCTCTCCCCGCCGCTTCCCGGGAGCCCGCGAGCTTCCGGCCGAAGGCGCAGACGGGACCGTAGGGGTCGGTCCCGAAAGCACTGGGTTTGTTAGTGTGGGGTTAGCTGGGGCCGCTGCGCCACCTGCACCTCGCCAGCCGCCGCCGCGGGGAAACCCGGAGTGCAGGCGGACCAGGAGAAGAGCAAAGAAAAGCAGCCCGCTTGGATTTATTTGCCCAGGACGGGCGCTGCGCACGCGGATCTCCGAGGGGAGTGCTGTCGGAGTCATATCGCCCCCCGCCCCGCCCCACTGGCTGAGGCCCGCGTGTGGGATCGCAGTCCCCGGGCGCCCGCGTTGCCGCGCAGGTTCTTGGAGTAGCTGGGCCTGGGGCGCCCTGCGATGTGGCCCTGAGGGCGGGAGCCCGCACCGACGGGAGCAGGAGCAGAAGCCGCGGGCGCGGAGTGGCCGGTGCGCCCGGCTGAGCGCGCCTGCGTGCGTGGCCAGCGCACCCCCCGCATTCCCCGCTTCTGCCTGGCTTCCCGGCTTAATTTTCCTCGGCGGGATTAAAGTTGGAAATTGAGCGGAGAATTGAGTTGCCCGGGAACAGAGCCGCGGCCGCCGCCAGAGCTATGTTCCCGCAGAGCCGGCACCCGGTGAGGCGCGGCCCAGTGGGTGGGGGGCGCTTATCCTGTGCGTTAGGGAGACGAATGGCTGCTGCAACCAGCGGACACCCGCTTTCCCAAGTGGTGTAAGGCTGGGGAGGGCCGGGGTCCTTCTCCCGGGGTGAGGAGTGGGCTGAAACACTGGATTTCCTCCTTTCGCTTTGGGCTCCCTCCTACTTGACGTCTAGACCGAGCGGACCGAGGCGCCGGGGGAGGATGGGGTTTCTCTCCTGCAGCCACATCCTCCCCCTTCCGCGAGGTGGGCTGGGCGACCCCCCTTTGTTTCTCGTCTCGCCTATTTACATGTCAATGCGGCCCCCGTTCCGGTGCGCCTGGAGGTGGCCCCGGCGACTCTGGGAATGGGGAGATTGAAGGAGTTGTTTTTCTTCTCCGGTTCCCCGGGTCTTTATCGCCCCCGTGGGGGAGGGGGCGGCGACGTAGACGACGACATTCTGGCTTGGTCCTCCCTGGCCGCCGGGTAGCCCCCTTCCCTCTGGCCGGGTGACCCGGGCACATTTAGCGCGATCCGCCCTGGAGGCTGGAAGACATTCTGAGCCTCTTTAGAAGCTGAGGGCCAGGGGGAAGTCCACTTTCTCCCTTCCCAAAATGAAGCGCAGACTCGAGTTTGGGGCTCCATTTTCTGCCACTTGCAACTTTATTTTTGTTTATGTCCCACCCGTTCTTTCTCTGACTTACTGCTTTATCTATCCGCCCGCGTTCCCGTCCCCCGGCCCCTCTTGCTGATCGCCTCCAGACGCCTCACCAGGCTGCAGGCCAGCCCTTCAAGTTCACTATCCCGGAGTCTCTGGACCGGATTAAAGAGGAATTCCAGTTCCTGCAGGCGCAGTATCACAGGTGCGTGTCCGGCTGCGCCGGGCGACTGACTGGTAGTGCGGGCGGCCCCGTGCCCCTGGTCTCCCAGCCTGGTGGCGGCGGCGGCTGTACTTAGTTTTTGCGTCCAGGCGGTGGCGTGTGGAGTCGCAGTTAAGACCTGTCATTCACGTTACCCCCTTGCCTGGCTCTTCCCGGGCCGCCTCTTGTCTCCTCCTCCTCCCATTGTTTCCCTTTTACCCGTTTGCTGCTCTTCCAGGGAGTCCTTTTTCGTGTGTTCAGCAGTTGCATGAGAACCGTCAATATTTGCACTTCATTTATTTATTTTTCAGCAGGCTGAGCTGAAACATTGGTTCAATCGATGCCTCAGCCCTGGAGTAGGGGTTCAGGGAAGCAAAGCCATGTTGAAATTGCTGTTTGCCATAGTAGAGAATTGGGTTGTTGGAGGCAAAGTCCATTTACAGAAGGCTGGATGATTTCACCAGTGGCCATCATTGGTGATGATGAGGGAGGTGGATAGTATGGGGGAGCTCACCTGCTTTGGCGTCATTCTGGGTTGGCTTGGGTAGGACAAGAGAGTGGAGTCACATTTCTAGTTATCTTAGCTTCCTATAATGATACCTCCCTTCAAAGGATTTTTAAGTGAAAACTATTTGTAAAGTATCCAGTCCATAATGAACTTCCCAGAAAGGTTAATTTTTTTCCCTTGCTTCTATGAAGTTTTAGCTGATGTGAGCTAAGAAATAACTGAATGACAATTTTTAGTTTTGTCGTGCTTGAGAAAAAGCACACAGATGAGGCTGAGTGCTTTGGGTGTGAATTTTCTTATTTTGTCAGGGGCTTTCTGATTATTGACCTTTTGTCTACTTGTAGATAATATCTCTGGAGCTTGAGGCATACTTGCACACTGTGTTTACCGAACAGGGTAAACTTCAACCCACTTTATTGCAGCAGCTATTTGACATATTTTGGCAGGGATTTAAAAACCAAAGGTTTTGAAAGGCACCAGCAATTGTAGAAGTAACTTTAACAGATATGATTTCAAACCTAAAGACTGAGTTGGCAAAATGATACAGTCCATGCCTAAGACTCAAGATTGTGCAAAAGCCAGAGTTTGGTGGAGTCTAGAGAAACACACCTTTATGCAGGGGGGTAGGGAACAAATGACCATGAGGAGGAATGAGTCAGAGGTTGTGACAGATTTTTCATTCTTAGCATCTGATCAGGTATGCACCAAGAAGAAAAAGAATGGTAGCTGAATGGACACCCTGTACTGTTCACATTATTCCTTTCCCCTATTAAATGTAAGCACAAAGCTTTTGGGTGTTTACCTAGATAGTTTTTATGGCTTTTCCAAATTGGTCTGTGTTTTTACTTGAAGTGCAAATATGTGAGGCAGATGTTAAAACAAGTGACATAATGTTTACATTAAGTTGCCTGTTTTGTTTTCATAGCCTTAAATTGGAATGTGAGAAACTGGCAAGTGAAAAGACAGAAATGCAGAGGCACTATGTGATGGTAGGTATCAAAGATTGGACTTTTTCCCTTTCCGTATAATATTAGCAAACATGTGTTAGCATTATAAAAACACGAGTTAATGAAATGCTTGATTCTTTTTTTTCTTTACAGTATTATGAAATGTCATATGGATTAAACATTGAAATGCATAAACAGGTAAGCTTTAGTTAAACATCAAGCTGAAATGAGAAATCAGTTCATATGATTTTACAATACTGGCTTTGTTCTCAATAGTAGGCTCTGGGGGATGGGGTTTGTATTCAATTTTTCTGCCTTGGTTTCTCTGTTTGTGAACTGATGGTAGTAGTCTGCGGCAAGTGTTGCCTCTTGACAATTATGGAGCGTTTAAGTGACTAGGTGAGAGGCATTTTGGAAATGTAAACTAGCCTGTTTATAGGCTGATAGGAATTAATACTTTTGAGTTTACTTTCCACTTGGGTAGATTTATTCTCCTCTTGAAAGATCTGGGTATCCTGTAGAGTTGCTGAAGTTCAGAATAGTTTATGTTTTCTGTGCTGTTCTGGAAGGAAGTGTGGACCTGAGGGAGGAAAGAGTATTCAGGAGTTTCTTAAATCAGGGTAAACAAAGTGTATTACTTACTGTCTGTGGAGTACTCTTTCTACTTTGAGGTGGTATAAAGCAACACTCAGGATTAGTGGCTTATTAGCAAGCAAATTTTTGAAAAATTCCTCAGTTGTTTCAGGTTTTGTGGTGAAAAAAAAAAAAAGGATCCTTTTATAGCCAGAGCATATGTTGGAAGTTGCTTCAGTCCTAGAGGTTTTAAAAGCATGAAAAGATTAGTGACTGGAAAGCTCTAGCTATGACTATGAGTTTGCAAGTTCCCATAAAATTCACACTTATGGCTACTATAATGGTGTATAAAAAGAGTATTGAGCTGGAACAAGGCACTAAGGACCTCATAAGAGAAGAAAAGCTAAATGATTGCTCAGCCCAAAGGACCCTCGATTGAGTAGTCATTGTCTGCCAAAGAAAGCATTAATGGCAGGGTGTAAGTATTCTGGAGATATGCTGACATTCACTTTTTCATCAAGACACTGGTACAATAAGTCTTTTAGAAATCGATTGCCTCTTAAAAAATTATCATCAGATGAAGTTGCACAGTTGGACACATTTCAAAGTGCAACAATACAATTCTTACTTGATGTATATGTGCTATTTCATCTCACACCCTTGTTTCATTAAATTAAAGAGCATGGCTGACCGGCTGGGGCACAGTGGAGAAATTGATTAGTTCAGCCTTTAGATCTTCCTTATATTCAAAGACTTTCATTAAGCAAGTGTGTTTCAGAGTTGAATTCTGCTTTTGTAACTTTGCACTCTTTGATTTTTAATTCATCATAGATTTCATAGTGTTAAGTTATCATCATGTACATTAGATCTGTTCTCAGATATGTGTTTGGAAAGAGATATAGTTACACATTCAGGGCCTTTCATTAATAATATAATTGGGCCTTTAAAGTGCTGATTTTATTCTGATTTGCAAAGTTGGTAGCCTAGTTTGTGTTGGTTTTGTGCTTTTGTTTTTGTGTTTCAGTGGCTAGTGGCTTATTGAGGCAAATGTAACTTGTTGATAATAAATGGGCAAGAAGATCTATGACTAGCATCTATGGCCATTTAAATGAATTATGCAAATAAACTTGGCCAAAGACTTCTAACCTAGAATTTTTTTTAAGTTATCTTGAAGGGCATGTTTTTGGTGACAGGTACTCCGGAAGAGTAAGAGGAGAGCGAGCTCTTTCTTAAAACCATAAACTCTAAAGGATTTAATAACCTCATTGACTCTTACAAGGCAACACTACCTCCGTGTGATGTTGTATGCTGGTGTTGACTTTACTGGGAGAGCTAAAAGAGGTGTGTAATTTCTCTGGGTTCCTATAGGTTACATGGTGAGATAACCTCTTCTTTATGGTATAGCAAGAAGGAGCAAAGTGGGTCAGAAGCCCCATGGTGTGAAAATAGTTTACTAATGAGTTTCTATACTGCGTCAGGCATTTGTGGGTATATACTGTCTGTCCGTGAGCCTGTATGCATTAATAATATGCTGTGTATAATTGGCTCAGTAATTTGAAAAATGTAAAAAACTGAGAGACACCATGTTCTTCATAGTAACAGGGTATTAAGCCCCCTGAAATTTAGTTTATATTGTAAATGCTGACAGACCCTTAACTAGAGTGGTGTGCAGAGTAGTGCTATAATTCAGTTTAAAGTGGCCTTACGTTTGAAAAACATCCTTCTGAATGTCACACGTTAATAATAAGTTCTGAGGAGGCATTTGGTACAGCTAGTAATCATAATTCTTATTAAAACTGGTGACGTCTGGCCCCCAGGGTGTAGCCAGGCTCAAATTGATGCTTTTTGCCGCCTGATCACCAGCATGGCCTAAGTGCTCATTATATTGTAGAGAGGGCCTTTGGAGCTCTCATTAGATTTGACAGGAATTCTCTCTAGGGGGAAACTGGGCATTAGCAAGACTCCTGACAGGCTGAAATTATTCCTGCTTTATGGCTTATAACCAAATGCTAGCAAGGCATCATCAGGGAACACAAAAAATTGTCATTTCTGACAACATCTTTGTTACTGAAAAAAAAAATGCAGTGATGGGGAAACTTTTAAAGCACAGAGGCTTAATGCTGTTAAGATTTGTCTCCAGTGTGACGACCGCTCTCCCTTCCCACCTTTCAGCGGGTTTGTCGAAGGAGTGAGTTTTAGAGATTTCAGTGTCAAATCTCACCACCGTCTTTTCCGTCTGGAAGTTTTAAAGTGAAAGTGCATCCAAGTCAAGAATGGTATAATTGTGGTTTCCTTCCTTGGTGTGGTGCCCACAGTCTGTGTTTATGTTGTGTCAACACTTCCTGATAAGCCTTCCCCTTATATGTTCTGCTCCCATTTGTGCTGGTTACCGGAAAGGCAGTGGAACAGGACTGGTAATAGATACTTAAATCTTTTATTATAGCACTAAGAATTTTTTTTTTCTTAGAGCCTTTTATAGATCCCTGTCTGCCCATCTCTCATCTGTCTAGATGGTAAGCTCTAGCTATCTCTATACAAGAAGCAAGTGGAAACCCCTCTTGAAAAAATTGAGACAATTCTGATAACATCAGAGTGTTATGGTGCATTAAAAAATAGCAAGTTGATGTGAGTCGTCATTTCCAGGGCCGTGCCTAGTGTGTGTGGCAGCATGATCTTTAAATTTATTTTTCTGTCATATGGCTTAGTATTATTTCATTTGATATTTTTAGAACAAGATGTACCGTAAATGCATACATAAGCCTTATTTGGCTTACTCATGTATCTTTCAAGCACACTGATAAAGCCGTGCTATAAATTGTCATTGGTGGCTTCAGTTTGCACAGTAATTAACAGTTGTCAATAGTTATTTGTCTAATATGACGTCCGCAGGCATCCCGAGAAGTAGCGTAGGTAGGTGTTCTGCTCTTTCTGCATTTGTGGGCACATGTTCCGAGTCTGGGAGTTGCTCAAGGCTGAGCCTCTGCAGAAGCTTAAGCTTGGGTTACCTGGTCCAGGGTTGCCAGTGAGTGCTTCCTGCAGTCCCTACCGTGCTGGAGGATGAGGTGGGCCCGCTAGCCGTGCATCTCTTCAGTTCTCACTCATGGTGCTAATCAACTTCATGACTTTCAAGACACACCAGGGTTAGGCATCTGTTCTAAAAGTTAGGAAAATTAGCAGCGCTGATGACTGGTCTGTGGGGGTCAGAAACTGTGGGTAGGTAGAAAGTTGTATCCCACTGAGCCATACTGTCTTCAGCCTTTGTTTAAAATATGTTTAAGAACAAAAGAAACACGTTAGGAATCCCGGTGGAGACCCAACTCTGGAGTGAGTGTGATCAGTCACTTTGTCTTGCCTGTGTTCTGCTGAAGAGTGGGCAGAGGCTAGCACTTGAGCCTCTCCTGGGTGGTGAAGAATTTAAAAATAGATGAAAGGCCTGACTCTGGAAGGAAAGATGATGTATTCTGCAATCCTGGTTTTGGGGTGGGAAAGGGGAAAGAGCTTAACATTTCCAAGCTCCGTGTGATATTTCAGCAAGCATTGTGTCTCCGATCCATGTACATTTTCGAATGAAACTGCTTTAGCGATTTTGATGTGTGCTTTAAAATTTCTTTTAGAAAAATACATTGGTTTTTAGTGCATTTTTTTTTCTTTTTTAATGGGCCAATTCATGAATTTGCATGGCATCCTTGGGCAGGGGCCATGCTAGTCATCCCTGTATCTTTCCCATTTTAGTGTACGTGCTGCCAAAGCTAGCACAACGTCTTTTTAAAGTATTTAGATGGAACTGTTAGTTATTCTCCTGTGGGTTAATTCCTTAGATGTAACTCTTTTATTCTTCCTGTGCAAGTTTTATCTTCCTTCCCATTTTTTTAACCATCTGTGTTTTTGTCTACAGTTTCTCACGTTGAGATTTTTTCCCCTAAGTCAGAGTCTCCTCCGGGAAATGACTAGCTGGAGTATAGGCACTTAGAGTTAAGCTCTACCAGGTGTTAATAACCTTGTCATACAAAGAGGGTAGCTGTCATCAAGATTGGAGTGGTTCCCAACTTCATTAGCCAGGCCTGCCCTTTACAAGTGTAAGTTACAAGAGATAAATCTCCCTGTGCATTTAGACCCTAGATTTCCAGGTGCAAGATTAGCCTTTGTTTTTTGTCGGCAAGCAGGGCTGATCTCTCACTACTCAGCAGTCGCCTCCCCAGCCCTTTCGGCAGTGGGCTGGCAGCTGGTTTCTGTCCATGGCCTGCGCTGGGGTAAGGTGAGGGATGTCTTGGGTATGAAATTTAAGGGATCATCAGAAAATGTAGTAATCATGGTAAATAATATTTAAAAAACTAAAAACGAATTCTCCCCAAATCCACATGAAACAAAATATCCGAATTTTCCGTAACGACAGGATCTGACAGGGTTGGTCAGGATTAGGGTGAGGCAAAGGAGGCAAAGTCGGGCCACTGCATGCAGATGGGGGGTGTCCGTGCCTCAGTCCTCCTCTTTCTGCCTTTCCAGATGGAGAGAAGAGGTTGAATGTCCTGTGGGAAATGGCCATCATCTGTAGGATGTGTGCTGGTTCTGTTTTAGCTCATCGAGGTCCCTTAATTAGGGACGGAGTAAATCGTGAACAAGTTCCCTGGGCCTCAGTTTCCCTCTGTGTATAGTGAGGGGGTTGGACTAGACTACATACAGCCTATTTGTTTTCCTCCCAGTGCGGGAGTCATCTCAACGTACACCCCACATACCTTGTGTGTGTGAATTGCGGAGAGTCCATCGCCAGAGGGCTTAAGATGTTCTCCCAAATAGTGTTTATTAAGAAACACAGGAAGAAAATCTGTTCTTTCAATAAATATTTAAATAAATTATTTTGAGTGGTAGTTGAATCAAGAATATATTCCGTTACTGGCTCATGGAGCCATTTTAAGTTTTCGTAGATCTGCGTCTTTGCTCTTTTATTAAACCTTTTGTGGTCTCCAGAAGTGGGTTAAAATAGGCAACTGAGGAGCTTTAATTTGTCTCGATTCCCCAAACCCTCCCATCACCATTGCTTATTGTCGCCTCAGATTTTTTAAATTGAAATTCTCACAGCTAGTACCTTTGTTGTGGGATATTCGGTATAGTGGTTTTTAATTAAATTTTAGACAGCTGGTTTTGTTGGTTGGCTTATTTGACAAGATTAGGCATTTACACCTTCAAAATAGTCTTCTCTGATGGGCTTGGTGAGTTCTGTAGTTGTAAGTGTGCTGTAGGACTGTGCTGGGAATATGATTTGATGTTTTAAGTGGAGCTAGTGTGTGTATGGGGGTGTGTATGTAGGTGTGGGCAGGAGTAAGAAGAGATTTTTCTAATTTCTTTCTGAGGCATGATTTGGTTTGAAAAATGAAATTTACTTTGAAATTTTAACAAAAATTAATATATGTATTATCACTTGATTTAACAAAATGGTTTCTAAAGTGGTTTGCAAAAGTATGATGTTTTCAGAATTGTTGTAGACCACCCACTTGCCTTAATGTTGTTTTTTTTTTATGAAAATCAAAGAAGTGATACATGGTTTTATCCAATAACCTGTGATTTAGCACAGTTATCTATTTCATTAACATTTAAGTTTTAATTATGAAGTTTCATTCTGTTTACCTGCTTCGAAGCAATATAAAATCATAGCAGTGAGCACAATTGTTTACCCACTCTCCCTACAAGCTCTCATAGTAGGTATAAAACAAATATTTTTTAGTTTTTTTTGTAGTAGTATTTGCTACTCAGTCATCCTTTCATCACAAAATATGTTAGCAGAAAAAGGGTAGGGTACATTTTTGGTGGGAGGAAAAAACAAATTCTGAAACATCTATCAGTTGAATTCTTTTTTCTGCCAAGTAGAGAAAAACTGTTAAGTGTGTTGGATGTACAGCACTGTGTACGCTGGAAGAGATAGGGTTGTATATACAACTAGCTGAGCGGGCCCAAAACCTATTCCCAGTGTACTAATAGATACTCTTGAGATATTCATTATCCATTAGATGAGGTGGAGTCAGTCTTTGAGAATGTAGGTGCTTTTGAACGCGCACAATCCAAATCATGCAGTTTGTTAAACCACTGAACTACATGGAATATGAGACTCGGTTTGATATTAGCACCATTCCTGCTCTAACTAGGTTATTAGCCCACATTATTAGTCTAGAACTGTGTGTGACCTGTTGGTAAAAAATTTGAGCACAAATCACCCTAATAGTTTACTTGCAAATGTGTAAGTTTTATGTATATTGCTGTACTAATGTATACATTTAAAATAAATGGGCATTTTAAATGGAGGGGTTCAAAGTGCTCCTGTTCTGAGGGTACTCCATTAGCTTGTCCTATGTCCCCACTGTCCTTCACAGGCCACTAGCCTACATTTCAAACCTGGCAGCACACTCAGAACTCTGGCCCTGGGAAGACAGCGAATGCAAAATATCTTCAGGAACTTGGGGCTTTGGGCCTCTTTGCTCTGTGTGTCCTTTTTAATTTCGACTTCCCACTCTAATGGCCTCTTTGTCACTCACAGCCAGCTGTGTCTGCCCCTGACCACTTTCTCTTCCAGTCTTGGCCACTGCCTCTTTCTTTTCCCTGCAGTTCCCTTAATCCAGCCAAATGGGTCTCTTTTTCTTGCCGAAAAGTATGTTTTGAGCTTTCTTGCTTTCTTATAAAAAGTCCAGGCCTGTTTGTGAGACTTGACATGGGATTTCTTCGTCTCCTCAAGGCCCAGTTCCAACAACACCGCCTGTTTATTTGAGGCGTGTCTGTGACTGCTCCGGCAGCGGGCTGTCATGGCACGCACTTTGCTCAGTGTTCCGTAAGAATCGTTTTTCACGTGCCTCTTTCATCACGCTGGCTAGGTTGCAGTCTGCTTGAAGCTTACTTTGACACTTCTATCTGCCCTTCCCAAGGAGTTACACAGAGCAGGTGTTGGTTATATGGTGTTGCGTGTATTCCTTCTGCAGAGTGGTAGCTGTAACTATATTGAATCCTGAACATTTGAAAATCAGGTGAAAGCTACTTTGCAAAAAAAAAATGGTGGTATACATTTTTACACACAAATACACAAGATAGCTTTAACAATTTTGATGGTTTGTGTGTATCTCAGGATCCTTCAGCTAGTCCATGGAACCCAGAATAAAAACTTGAATCAAGAGTAGCAGTATGGGTCCTTATGCTAAAATGAAATCAGTTCAGTCCTAATAACCTTATCTATCCACTTCTGCTCAGTTGCTTTTCTTTGGGGAAAGTGATTTATGATCAGAATATCCACTGAGGCTTCTCAATGAGAAGTTTAATTATAGTAATATATTTGGGTTTGTACTAAAAAAGAGAAAACAGAACCTAGCACATTGCTGAGGCCTGGGTCTTGGTGAGAGTTGAACATGTGTATGTGTTACTGTTCCTGGAACCACAGCTGCCAATGGAGTGTGGATAAATTGCATTACAAGCTTCTCTCAAGGCATTAAACTTGATTTTGTCACCAGATTTCTTAGTAAAATAATGATTATACCCATTGATTATTTGCTTAAAATAGTCATCACATGGTCCTCCCCCTCCCAAACATTTTATTATGAAAAATTTCAAGTATGCGGAAAAGGAGAGAGATACTCAGTGAACACCTGTATTTTACCTGGAGCCTATAAATTAACATTTTATAATATCTGCCTGTCACATATCTTACATAGACTATCCCCCCCGCCCCCCAACAGAGAAATAAAAGAATAATCTGGGGAACTTGGCAGGACTTATTCAAGGATTAGGCCTTCCTTTAGGTACCAACCTCGGTTTAGACTGATACATGAAACAAGGATTTCCATGTACATTTTAAGAATTGTCTTAACAGATTTTTATAACATTTTCCTCCTAGACTTGCCTTTGGTGTTTTTGGCATGGTTATATTAGGTAGTCCACCATTATAGGGTGTTAAGGTGCTTTCTTTTTCAACTGTAACCTGAAGGCAAAGATTTATACTTAAACAGAAAAGCCAGATTGCCCTTACTAAGCCCTCCTTTCTACTTTGCTTTCAGCTCTTTAATGAGACTTGACTTAATAGTGCACCTTTAAGATGTGACCGATGTGTTTGCTGGGGGAAACAGCAAACAGCCTTAGTGTTGAGAGGTAGGAAAGTTGGGAATAATTTTGCAAAAGAATTCTGACTTTGGACTTTGTGTTATGGACACTGCCCTAGTGGAGAATTTCAGCTGGCCTCTGGGGCCGTGCGTGGTAGCGTGTGAAGTACCAGCAACAAAAGCTCTTTGAGGACCCCAGTGTGTGGAGCTGCTCTCCAAGGCTGTGGCCTCCAGGTCGCTCTTCAGGAGCACAGCCTTTGTTCCTTCTCTTCCTTCTCAGTGCCCTCTTGATGCCTTGAGCAAACAGCCGGTCAGAGCCTCTCACAAGTACGGTGGCCAGCCAGTGTATTGACACGCACAGACACAATAGAAAACTGCATTAGGAGGCAAGCCATTGGGATTTGCAGTAAATATATTACAGAACACAAGTGACTTGCCGATACTGCTTGTTTAGCAGTTTGCAAGGGCAATGGCAGTATGGATTTTTGAATTAGAAAGGAAGGGCTGTTCTTTCTCTGTGCGGGAACATCTAGTTGATGGCTGGGGAGAAAATTGATTTAGAGAACAAAATGCAGCCGCCTTTATTTGTGCCATTTGAAAGGCTTCTATGGATTAGTGAGTGAAAGTAAAAAGGTCGCTTTTGGTTTAGGAAAGGGGGTCTGAACGTTGATCAGCGTCTTGGTCTGGTATGGAGAGAATAAAGGATGGGCCTCCAGATGGGGAAAGGGCTTGCAGTCCCCATGCAGCCTGCAGCTACAGGTGCCCACTCCGTTCTCACACAGTTGTCCTTTCCAGCTCTTTGGCTTTCAGAAGGCAGCTTCTTGGGTTTATTATTGTAGAGTAAAGTTTTTCGGGACATTAGCGTTGCTCATAGCCTCCATCTGTGGAGCCCCCGTGTACCCTAGGAATTGTTCTGTAGGAGCTCCCTGTCAGCTCTCACAACCTCCCTCTGTGTTGGGTATTAATTATTCCCCCTTTAAAAAGAGAAAACAGGTAAGTAAGGTTAGGGGATGACAGTAGCACCTGCCCATAGGGTGGTTCTTAGGATTAAGTGGGTTGCCATATGCAGGAGCAGTTGCATTGGTTCCTGGCGTGGGAATACTCTTCAGGGATAGCTGTTACCTGTATCTATTAGCAATCTCTTTAAACCTCTAGCCCTGCTGTTGGACTTCTAGGCCTTGCTTCGTTTATACTTCCATCTTGTTTCCCTCCCTACATCTTGAATTAATTCACTTTTCATCCCCCCCCCCCATTACAAAGTCTTGTTTCCTTCTGAGATCATACACATTTATCTTTAGGCTTGAAAGGAAAAATTAAATAAAATTGTTTTAATAAAATAAGGCCCCTGTTGGCAGTCTTTATTGTCTAAGGAATCTAAGCAAAATGCCTTACTTAGGCCAAACAGCAAAATGTGTCCTTGGAAGGCAACAGCTTTAAGGAATTAACATAACTACCAGCGAGAATAAAGTTATGTGGAGTTTTTTCTTTTAAGGAGATGGATGAACGACAAAGAGGACTTGGTGCATTCTGTTCAAGTGCATTTTGGCAGAATAATGGTGGGGGGTGCATTTCAGATTTTTTTCTTTTTAATGTAACATGGAAAATCAACTCTGAATTTGAAGAGGATTTGTCATCTTAAATAAGCAGGGTACGTGGAATTACAAGGTCAAGTTGTTGCTTGGTTAGGGAATGAAGTTAAGTCTCACCTTGATGAGGTAACGCATACCCATGTGGAGGGGGGGTTTCTTTTTGCCTTTGTAAAGTTTATGCAAAAGTTTGAGTAGAACAGTTGCAGTATTACATTTCTTCATCGACTCCACGGGCTAGAGATTTTTGTTGACTGTCACATTCACAGCTGCTCCTTACGTGCTAATATGTTTGAGGAAGTGAAAAACAAAATGAAAGCCCAAATCTTACGAGGGAGAAGAAAAGCAGAGCCACTGGGATTGGACATACAGGAAATGTAGGCTGTTGACTCTTACTGCCAAGCTCGATGCGGTAGAAACTTCTTGCGTGTCTTTGTATTTGGGATAAAGCAGGGCACAGTTCAGACAAGTCGTGCCAGTTCCTGCTCTCAGACTAGCTTAAAAGCTCAGCTGCCATCTGATGTGGGTGTGCTGAGAAGCTCCACGTCTCTTTCTGCTTAGCTTGAGAAGTGGCCCTGACGTCCTGAGGATCCGTAGGGGAAGCAACTAGATTCTTGACAACCTCCTCGCTTGCCAGCTGGCCTGGCTTCCAGAGCCTTTTCCATTTGTAAGCGGCTGGCTCTTTTACAGTGCCTGGGCCGTGAGCTCCCTTGGAGCCAGTCTTTGCACAGCTACTGAGAAGACTGGAATTGGACCACTGAAATGTATCCAACTTCTGTACTTTTTAGCTGACCAAAGGCCAAAATCATACCACTAACTCAAGGGGAGAACTGCTGACATTTGAATCTTATAAGAAATCTGTATTTCATAATTGGCTACCGTGGATGCTGTGTGATGTTTGGGAATTAAATGAAGTACAAGGAGGTGTCAAATTTTGTTTATGTGGATTTCTCTAAGGGTACAGAGACTTTCGAGCGAGTTGATAAGTCTGTATTCATTCTTGACTAATTTATTAAATGTGGCTTACCTACCTACAGGGCCCCTGACAAGTCAGTGTCAGTGCATTTCTGTAATCTTGTGCAGCCAGGGTTTTGGTCATTATTTTATCACAAGGCTAAATATTCCCCCAAAACTATGATTTTTAAAAAATTATTATTATTTATTTTTCTGATTAGCTTCTGGAATTACTCTTATCCGTTTCCCTCAAAGTGCTGCAACTGCTGAAAGTTTATGGGGAACAAATACCAATTGTTGCTTCTCAAATTAAAGCAACATAAAAGGGAAGGGGCTTTTGAGTAGGCTTTGCACTGTCCGAATATTGGTATTGACACCATTTATAGTTTGGGGTGTAGTTTGCAGACCGGATTCTACTGTTTGTCGCATACTGGTTAATATGGCTGTAAAGAGGAGATGAATGTGGCTACTTCTCCAAGTCTATTACTCAGGAGGACTGTAAATTTGATTGGCTGTTACAATTCTAGCAGAATCATTCGATTTGAGAGCAATAGAAAGATAAGATATCCAATTACCCAAATGATTTGCAGGGTTAGCCAACGTTGTCATGGAGACACGAGTTGGAACAAATTAAATTTTAAGCAATAAAATAATCTTAAAGCCCGTCTGGGAACAAGAAAATTTGGCAGTGGCACTTACCTGAATTGAATCTTAGCTTGACACGATGTTGTTTGACATTGATATACTGTGGGGGCCTAAACTTATATATGATACAACATTACCTTGGAAAAAGTAGCTCGGCCAAACCAGTAAAGGGGAATATTGGTATTAAGTCGAGGGATGTTAACATTTATTCCATGGCTTAAATGATGATTAGGCTCTGGGTTCCCTAGAATATGTTGTATTTAAGGATTGAAATGCCTTAATGATGATTAAGCAGCTTTAATTGGACACGGAAAAAAAAGATTTATTTAGCAGCAACACATAGTTTTCGGAACTGCTGTTCTCCCTCGTGTGTGGATGTCTTTTGGTGGGGGTGGAGGTGTAAGCATGCATACATTTGCATGTACAAGTAAGGAGATTTTGGCACATGCCCCTACACTGCAGATGATTCTCTATTAGTTAAAATTTCTCCTTTGCAGAACTGCGTGCAGACTGGAAAATTGCATTCCAAACTTCAGCTGATGACCTAAAACCTGAATAAGCATTAGTCTGAGGCTTAGAAGGTTATTTCCCCTTGTTAATATATTGTTTAACTGGTTTCTGGCTTGTGCCACGGATTTGAAAATAGCCGAATGGCCCAGAAGGAGGGGAGGGCTTTTTATGCACATGTCTATTAGACAAATGGAGATGAAAATTGGTCTGAGGTCAAGCCATTTGCAGCGTTCTCACAGCCTTCGATTTTCCTCTCATCCTCACCACAGATCATCTCAAATGATTCAGTAATGACCAAAAGTGCAACATTGACCTTTATTCCCTGGTGGATTACTGTGTTTCGCAGTCCAAATGGCAGGAAGTCTATTCTGTTCTTCCAGAAGGAGCGCAGCATTATTGAGCCAGCCCAGCCCTGTGGGAACTGCACAAGTGCAGACCAGTGTAACAGAATACATGGGTTAAATTTGGTTTCTGGTGCTCTGGGAAACGAGAATTGACATGTCCTGGAACCCACATAATTAATGGAAGATATCTAGGATGTTTTCTAAAAACACACACGAGCACATAAATTGATTTGTCCACTTGTAAAATAACTTGTGAATTATAGGAGTGGTTACTTCTGGTGGCCCCTGGTTTATTATTCTTTTATTACCTTTATTTGTTCTCCCCTTATTTTATTTAACACTTCTCCAGTATACGTATACTTAGGCAACATTGTAATCTGTGTAATTTTAAAATTATAAATTGATGTGACTGAGCATAAGTGGACTGAGAGTTTTTTCTTTGGCAAACTTTTTTTTTTTTTTTTTTTTTAAAGAGAATAGGGTCTTGCTGTATGGCCCAGGCAGGCTTCCAACTCCTGGGCTCAAGTGATCCTCCTGCCTCAGCCTCCCTGGTAGCTAAGATTACAGGCACGTGCCACTGCGCCCGGGTGGCATACTTTTGATTATGTATATTTTTGGTCAGTCCCTGTAACCCTAAATAGATTCTCTCTCCTACAACACACTTTTTCTCCAGAAAGTAGGTTGATTGTTATCTTGGAGGAATGGCGATTATTTCTCTCTTGCTTAGATTTCTCTGTGGATTGTATTACGATGCAGTGATTGGGGTTGTTTTTGGCAAGAGGTAATTGTATTTATTCCAGTTTGCCTCCACATGCATAGCAGAGTCGATATTCGATGAGTCTGTACACCGTGACGTCTGTCATCTAGGATCCTTGTAAATACTTAAAATAAGCTTTTCCAAAAGGTTATACTTTGAAAATTTTAGCCAGGATCCCAGATTTCATTTTAATCATGACTCAGATGCTTTTGAGAAAACAAATTTTTTTCGTGACTATTAACTGTGACTGTTAACTGTGGACTGCCTCAGTGGCTCCCAGCCTTGGATTCCGGCCCCTCCCCCAGCTTCCAGGATACACAGTGCACCGTCCTAAGGCAGGCTGTAGTGCCCTTTTTGAAATAGAGGCCCTCCCTTCAATCCTCCTTCTGACTACTTGAAAGTAAATTCTGGAGCTTTGCAGGTTTCTTGGCATATATTGTTGATTGAAAGGAGAATTTCAGGTTCTATCTGGGAAGGGGCAGGAACCTTCTCTTCCTTCCCAGGGGACCACCTCTTGCCAACAGCTCAGCCTGGGGGGAGCAGAGATACAACTCAGGGGCTGGGACTTTCCAACTGAGATTTCGGCACTGAGTTTGAGGGTCCAGTGATGGCTTTGCCCTGGGGCCTTACGAACACGTGCATTTATCACACGTGCAGCCGTTATGTGGCATTGATGGCCTAGATCTCCTCAAGGAGTGACTGCTTTCCCTAAGAAATTGCCCGGCCGTTTTTGTTAATTCGTGTATGGTGTGGGTCATTCAGCTGTAGCGTGCTTTTAAAATTAGGGAATCACTGGCCCATGGTCACCTGAAGCAGGAAGTTCCTTTCCCTTCCATCTGGATTGACTGAAGATTTCAGTGTGTTAAGGAAGACATTCAGAGGTAAATTGATTTTTGCAGATTTTCGTGCAGTCTTTGTCTTTACATAGGCATATTTTAGTTTCACAATTGTAATTTTAACCTTCATCCAGTGATAATGGTAATGTAGTCTGCTTTTCCTCCCACTAATCCTGCTATTGTATGGTATTATCTAATTTCTCATGAGATCCCTAATGACTAAGATCTGTGAAGAGGGTTAAAGGTGTAGGATTGCTTGGGGTGTGTTCCAGGGCAGAGGTGTGCTTTTCTTTCCACCAGAGAACAATAGGTGATGACTTCATGGTGATGTTCTGTGATTCATGCTGCAGAGTCTGTCTTGAAAACCTTCTTTGGCTCACGGAGTGCGTTTTCCTTTAAGGCCACCAAAACTGTCCTTTTTCCATCCTGGGACAAGTCAACACGATTTCCTGTGAACAGGCCCTTTCTGAACTCCATATAACAAGGGTTTCTGAATAATGGAAATGTGCTATTTAGGAACTGAAACAGCTGCGATGCTTTTGTCAAAGATGCATCTTTACCAAAATGACAAATTAAAGCCCAAATGCTCTGCTTGGCAACAGTTGGGTCAAAACATTTAAGTCATTAATTAGAAGGAACTGAAGGGGGAAAAATTTACACAAATACACAGCATTGTAGACTCAACTTCATCTTGGAAAATGCAACTGAATTCTTTAAAAAAAAAAAAAAAATGAGGGCAGCTCTCAAGTGGGGCCTGGCAAGCTTGTCATTTGCAAATAAATCAAAAGACCATCATTGCAGGAAGGAGAACCAATGAATAGAGTTGCTTTGTCATTCTTTGATGGGCCCCACACTCAAGCCTGCTATTAAAAATGAATGCATTCAAGAGGCTCTGCATTAAGAACATAAACAATTAAGGGCACTTGAGTTGCTCTGCTGAGAGCTGCCTGGAAGATAGGAGAGCTTTCTCCGGAGATGCAGGCCTCTGCAATCTGCCTCACAAGGAGCCAGAGAATGGGAGCAATTAGTGTTGCTATCTCTGCCTGAGCAGCAGCCTTCCGTGTTTTTTTTTTTTTTTCTTCTTCCATTCTTTTAACCCCTCCTTGTTTTCAGAGAAGCTGTGAGTGTGAAAGATGAGCAGTGAAAGGATAGAGTCTGGGCCCAGTTGGAAAGAGCTCAGATTTAGAATGCTGCAGGAGCTGCCAAATGAGAGGGAGATGCAACATAAAAGTTATTATCTGCCAGTAATTGGTGACTTATGTTCAGATTAGTTGAGCCTCTAAAGGGTTTCTGTCATCTGGTACTCTTTGTTTTGTTTTAATCATAGGTTTTAAGAAGGGGTGAGATGACATTGCCATGGGTGGAATAATTTAAATGAATATTGTTTGAGGTTTTCCACAGGAGACAAATGTGTTCCTCCACCCCTGGTTCGTGTTCTTGCCTCAGTGTTCTATAAAAAATGTGTGGAGAAGGTGACCCTCCTGTTGTTGCAAGGCTTCGGAGACAGGCAGGCCTGACCTCTTCTCCACCAGCTCGTTCTGACCGTAGGCAAGTTATTTTAACCTTTTAGTTCATTCTCACAGGGGACCTGGTGTCCGCATGAAGACTAGAGAGTGCACGTCAGGGCCTGGCGGGTGCTGAGCAGCAGATGCTGTGATAATAGGCAGCCCTGGTTCTCAAAGTGCGGAGCCTCAGGATCACCTGCGCACTTGATAGAAATGCAGATTCTTAGGCCTAGACCTCCTCTTTCGGAAGCTCTGGGGCTGAGGCCCAGCTGTCTGTGTTTTCACAAGCCCTTTAGGTGATCTTAGCGCACACTCAAGTTTGAGCACCACTGAAAACCTCATTAACCATTCTCACCTCAACTTAAAGATACCTCATATTATTTTAATTTGGATTCCCCAAAATGTGATTAGTTGTTTTAGCAACGTAATCAGATTTTTAAACCAAAGCTACTCTGATACATTGTAATTGAAGATAAATTTACCTTTTCATAAGCAAATTGGTGAGCAAGGTGCTATGAGAGAGAGAGAGAGAATCTGTGAGTTGCAAATATTCTGAAGGAGGCCTCTGGAAAAGTACGTTTCTTCTCCTGTGAAGGGGAAGGGAGTACTGGAAGATTATTTGCAGTGTTTGGTGTTTATCATCTTTGGTATAGTTTTTATACATATACATCTCTAATATTCTTTAGGTTTATCAGATGTCATCTTCCGAAACTGGAGGTGGTTTTATGGATTTTGCTCTACTAGTGTGCTAGATGGTCTGATGTTAGGGTTAACGCTTAATTCTCTGCCTGTAAAAGGAGAACACTAAAGTGAATTTGGCTGCAACTCGTTTGTTTAAGGTTTGCGATTTCTAATTGAAGTCCCTTATCAAATGCCTGTTCTTTAGTGCAGAGCTCTGCCAGAGTAGCAAGGGTACAGTGACCCTGTCATTGACAAACCAGGGCCACTTTTTGTACTGCCGTTGTTGGCTAAAGGATGGCATGGCCTTGGCCCTGTGGCTGTTGCAGTCCTGTGTGGGCTGTATGGCCACTCAACTGTATTGCTTTGCAATCAGGGCTGAGTTTGTCACCTCCGTTTCTGGTCTTGAGTATGTCCCAATTCCCTACTTCTCCTTCCAAGAGAAAGGACTAGGCAGGGAATGTGGATTCTAATCTGGCTTTATGATCTTGGGCAAATCATTTCCTTTAGGCAGCTGCTTCTCCGTATGTGATGTAAAGGTTTTAAGAGGGCTGGGTACCCAAATGGATCCTGGGTTCGCAGGCATCGTGGGCCTGACCACTCTTCTCTCTTTTCCCAATTTAATAATAAATTTAAACAAGAAATCAAGGGCAGTGTTCATAAGGTTACTGGAAGGGAAAAGAGTTCACCGATAACCCTACCGTCTCAGCATAATCACTGTTTTTGTTTTGGGTATCAGCTTATAGTGCTTGGCCACATGCATGATGTTTAAAAAAAAAAACACAGGCACACTAACACCACATCTTTCTTTGTTCTTTCCCTCCTACTTCATCTAGCAAATGTGTTGGACATTTTGGCATTATTATCATAAATATGACTTTAATGGTTACTTACCATGCCTGTGGGCTGGTGTAGTGTATTTAAGTGTTCTCCTAGTATTAGACAACTGATGTATTGGGAGAGTAAACAATAAGTTTTTCAAAAACTGGGCAGATGGTTGTGATGCGTTGAATTGCTGTTACATCTTTATCATCTGGCTTTTTCTCTTTTGCTTTGAAACCAGTGCTGCAGTGAACAGCTTCATGCATGGAATGCTTTTCATTCGAACTATTTCCTTAGGATAAATTTTTAGCTGTGGGAAGCCTTACCAAAGGGCTTGAATAATTTCATGCTCTTGAAACACATTGCCCAGTTGCTTTCCAAGACAACTGTACCAATTTACTCTGTCATCAGTCGTGTACGATTGTTCCAGTTTCCCCGAGGATTCATCATCATTGGATGTTACTAATTTTTTTTTTTTAACTACCTTAACCAGTTCTGAATGTCCCACCTTACTTACAACAAAATTTGCATTTTGTTTGGTTGCTGGTGAGGTTGAACTTTTTTCTGTATTTAAGGTTGTCATTTCACAGACTCAGAAACTTCTGGTCAGAAAGGGATTTAGAGGTGATCTATTTATTTCCTTTGTGTGCTTTGTTTTCATGTTCTTGCCAGACACTTCTTACCAACACTCCACTGTGTTTTTATCTTGGCTTCCCGCTTGGTTCAAAGAAACCAAAAGATCAGTTTGCCAGCCTTCAGCATAAGCACCATTTTTTATGATCCATCAATTTGCAATTTAATGCTGGTGGAGTTTCCCCTCCCTAAGCTGACTTTGGGCAAGGTGCCATTGGATTGCTTTGAGACTGATGGGCAATTACTCTTAAGCAGTCCTTTCCCTGTTTGGAGCTTCAAACACTCATTATGCATTAATTTGTGTGTAGTGGGGATGTGTGCGGGTGGGCATTGAGGAGTGGGCCCTTCAATATTGTAATTAGACAAGGTGTGAGGAGTATGAAAAGGTGGCAAGACGAGCTTAGGGATCGTAAAATCTGTAAACTCCAAGTTCAGATGCCCAGAAAAACATACCTTGAATTTAAAAGCCCTGCAAGGTACACCAGGGTTTGATTGATTGCTGGTCCCTGAGGTATTTGGCCATATTTTAGCTCAGTTAAAGTATACATGTATATAAGTCTTATGCCTGCTGACATATGATTTCGTTTTGTAATTACAACAGGACCTTTTTCTAGCACTATTTAGTAACAGTTTAGGGGTACATAGAGATTCAGTTTTAGTTCAGTGAAGCATGACTTTGAAAGTATTTTGAATATGTATCCTGGGATCAGTTTCAGTGGGGATCTGTATTTAGTAGGAGTCTTATTCTCCTGGTGCTTCTCATCTCGTGTTGAGAAGACTGTGCAGACAGCTGTCAAGAAAGTGTATGGAAGCTTTATGTGACATGTGATTTTTAAGCATATAAGTTTAGTTTACCAAATGACAGTGAGTGCACTGGAGGATCTCGAAGGGCCTAGAGAAGAGTGTGTTTATTGGTGTTCGACAGGGAAAGACAGCTTGTAAGTGGATTTCAGGTAGGCCTTGAAGGATTGGGAAGATCACTTATATTTGTGTAGCATTTTGCAATATGTTCCTTTCGCTTACATACCAACTTACTTGATTTTGATGAAACTCTAGATTGGTGGTGTTTCTGTTACTCAGATAAGAGACCTGGGACGCAGCAGTTGAAATGACTTAGGACACCTAGTACTAGTTTACCCAAATTTTTGGATTATAAAGGCCAACTATTACCATATCCAAATCAGTGAGGGAAGTTGGAATGGATCAGGAGAATAAAAGATTGTTCTAGACAGGTCATTTGGACTTCTTCCTTCTGCCTTAGGGAGTGGTGGCTGTCTAAGGAGTCAGGCTTGGTGTTTCTAGGCCCTTCATCCAGCTGCTTAAATTTCTGGGTGGAGGCTTCTGTGCAGATTTGGTTTGGGGATAGCTCTTGAATATGCTGATTTATTGTTCTTTATACACTGCCAAAAATCCAGGCACAGGGAAAGTTTATTTATAAATTATTTAGCAGGTACCAAATATGCCTTCATCTTCGGGCAGGAAAATGATTTCTAGGTGGAAGATACAGTGAGCTCATGGTGTTTTCACTGCAGTCATCTAGCCTTCAGAAGAGGTGGAAGGTGGTGGCATCCAATATCCAGGTTAACCGACCAGCGGTCTCTGATCAGGAATAGAACCTGGGTGAAGACACTACTGTTTGTTAATTGGTGCTACATTAAGAATCTTACCAGAATACCCTTGTGTTGAAGCAAGAGATAGTACTAAAAGTTATTGCCAGTTTTCATGCTGCTGCCATTTATACTATTTTAGGTGACAGGGAAAATGTTCACGAAGTCCTCCTGGGAAGGAGGTGGTGATGCTTTAGAATCCACAAAGCACTGTCGGGTGAACTCTGCGTCCTCACGCTGCCAGGTGATAGGTTGTTCTTGTGGACGTCGTGCAGCTCAGAGAATTTCAGGGCCTTGTCCAGGTTAAACCAGCTTGTAAGTAGAAGAGGTGAGACTTGAATTTATATTTTCTGGTTCAAAAATCAAGCCCACTTCTCAGGGTATTGTTCAAGGTTAGAGTTTAGAGACCTGGCAGAGGGAGGATTGCTCCAATTTCTGTTTCTTCTCCAGACCCTGTATTTAGAATTTCTAGAACATATGATATGGCTTTTGATGCTTCTTTATCAGTATGAGCTTTGAGCTCTAACCTTTCTTCCTCCTGTTTCAGTCTTAGTCTAACCCAACTTACACGGTACAGTCGGCCCTCCGTATCCATGGGTTCTGCACCTGTGGAGCCAGCCAACCACGGATCAAAAATACTGAACATAGACTTTTTTCTTGTCATTATTCCCGAAATAGTACCAATATGACAACTGTTTACATAGCATTTACATCATATTATAAGATATTATAAGTAATCTAGAGATAATTTAAAATATACAAGAAGATGCATGTAAGTTATACGCAAATACTATGCCATTTTACATAAGAAGCTTGAGCATCTGTAGATTTTTATATCCTTGGGGGTTTCTGGAGCCAGTCTCCCATAGATACAAAGGGATTACTGTATCGTCTTTGCTTTCATCTGTACTCTTTTTTTGATAATTTAATGTTATTAAAGGTTTACAAACAAGCTCTTTCCGTTGAGACCGGGTCTTAACTGTTCTCTGACCATGCTCGATTTTACCTTGATGCCATTCTGTGTAATAATAGAGTTGTTGTTATTAAAGATGAGGATATTTTCTTAAATGAATTCCAGCTAGATCAAGTAATTAAGTATTAGAAAGTATAACCACAGCACCACTAGAAGAAAATTAAGCATGGGTTTTATAATCTTGGTGTGTTCTAATCCTTACCCAAAGGCCAGGAGCATAGGAAGAAAATTCTTTTTTTTTGACCAGATAAAAACTTAATCAGTTTTATACAGCAAGAAATCCGCGCTAAGCAAGGTTGGAAGACAAGTGGCAAGCTAGGCTGGGCAAACTGTGATAAAGAGTTAATAATTGTCTTATGTAAAGAACTACTACCAACAGACAACAACAATGAAACATCAATGAAAAAGTGGAGAAAGGAAAAATATAGTGGACCAATAAATATGTGAAAAAATATTTAACTTCAGGAAGAATCCAAGGAGTGCAAATAAAAATGAGATCATTTTTTAATCTATTAGATGGATGAAAATTAAAAAAAAAAAAGTCGACAAAACCCGATATTGACACTGGCTGGGAGAGCAGGCCCTCCTAGACTGGCAACAGTGAATTGGTGCAGCTTTCCTGCTGGGCACTTGGGCGTCCTGCATTACAATTTAAAATATGCACACACTGACCCAGCAGTTTCACTTTTAGGGATTAGGGATTCGTTTTAGAGATCTGTGTGGAGAGTTATTTGACACAGAGTTTGTAATTGAGGAAAATTAGATGAAACCTAAATATCGACTGATGCCAGGGGTGCTTAAACATCTATTTGCCTATACGGTAGAATATGTTGCTGTAGTTACTAATATAGATATTTATTGACTGGGAGGGTGTCCATGACACATTTTTTGAGTGGAAAAAAAAATTATGGAAAGGCAGTGTATATGATAGGACCCTTGGGTATTGAAGCGTGTCTCTCTGTTGCTGGCTTTCTGCACGTATAGTGAGATCCGGGAATGGTGGTGTCCCAGAATCACCAGTGTTACCCAGGCTTATCCTTGGGCGACGGACTTGGGGTTAACATTATTTTCTATTTGTCTGTCTATATACATCTGTGTATGTGTGTATGCTCAGTGCGAGCATATATGATTTTTAAAATTGGAAAACCTTAAGTGTGACTTTTGGAGCAGAGGAAAATATAGCATGCTGTTGGAATGTATGGTAGGCAGTGGGTAGGGAGCAGGGACCTACACAGGAGTCCACGAAAGGCATCCCTGCTTTACATGCACCCTGGTACACAGTGCAGACCCCTGTTGCAAAAGACGCTTGTGCTTTCCAGGAGAGGCATGATCTCGAGTTAGCGTGAGTGGGTGGCTGTGAACAAATGAACTGGGTAGGGCCGACCCAGCTCTGTTTTGGTACCTGGTACAGCTGCATCCATTTTGCATCTATCTGTTTGCCTCATTGGCTAAAGCAAGGTCATGCATGGGTTTGCTCTCCGTATCGGTCATCTCCCCTTCTTCTGGTACATGTTTTCCGTGGCATGGTATGTAACTCTGTCTCATTGGTGGTCAGGGAGAATTAGGTTAGGCTGGCCTACGTCCAGCCCGTAAAACCAAGACTTTCCTGCTTAGTTAACTGGAGTCATCTTAGAGGACAAAAGGAGGTTATTTTTTATATCCTTGATTGTAAAGTTCCTGGGGTTTCTAGTTTATCATGCCTATTCCACTCTCCATTTCTCAAGGGCATGGACTGCATTCTTTTTAATTTTCTTCTCCTCGTGATCATTTTCATTGCCCAATTCAGTAGTAGAGGTGGCATTCAGTAAGCATTGGCAGAACATGATGAAATAAATAAGGTCAATGCTAGGCCTCTTTACAGATTACTTTTTTTTTTTCCTTTTAAAAAAAAAACAGAACTGGTTCTTCAGAGTTGGAGGAAAGCAGAGCTGCTTTACCAGATGTTGGAGGTGGCCAGGTGGATCCTCCTCTAGGCTGGGAGCAGAGAACCCTCTGTTCCCTCTCTTGCTAGTTTGTCTCTTGTAGCAGAGCAACTGCTGTGCATGTGGAGCCGAACAAGAAGTTTTTCCTGCTTTCTTTAAAACAGCTTGTGACACTGTGTGAAGACGCCTGTTGTTGTGTTCAGCCGACCCGTGGGCCCTGTCAGTGGGGTCTTTGCATTTGATGCTGAATTGTGGTAAAATTTCCAGATATTGGGATTTGACCATCACTCTAGACTCAAGTATTTTTAGTAATGTTTTGTTCGTTTATTTGAAATTTTGAGACTTAATGAAGGCTACTAACATTAAAATCCCATTTCAGTTGTGCAGAAGTGGGAAGGAGGTCAGTGGGTCCCTTTCTTCTGCCCTGTCAGCTTAGGCCTCATCTTTGGAAGCTGGGCTGCTTTGACACTGCTGTGTGGCTCCAGTGGCTTCTGATTCCGGTTTGAATGAACTTGCTTTAACCACATAGATGTGCCATCATTGGAAAAAATCTAACAGTCACCAAATTAAATGATCATATAGCTTTATACCACACAGATTTTCCAACTCCATTAAACTACTCATTATCTGTTATTAAGTGAGCAATAAACCATGCAGTTGTGCCTGACTTTGCAAGTGGGGTTGATATCTACTGTTTATCTCAAGATAAATATTAGTAACATAACCTGGGGAAACGATTGTATGCCTTCCAGAGTAGGTAGAGGAGGACTACGGTGTTGGAGGCATGAAGTTTTACCTTTCTGAACTGATTGTGAAGTATTCTAAACATTTGTGTGGCTTTGTCTTTATAGACTGAAATCGCCAAGAGATTGAATACGATTTGTGCACAAGTCATCCCATTTCTGTCTCAGGAAGTAAGTAAAACTGTTCAGCTGTTAAAGTGCAATTATGTTGCTTCTCTGTTTGCAAATTAGCTAGTTTTAAGATGTTAATTTTATCACAAGGAACAAGTGTGAAGAACATCTGTTACAGCTGAAGTGTGTACACCCCCTGCTATCTATCCAACACATCTGAGGGCGCACTGTAGAAGTGGCGACGATAGCTCACCTCCCAAATTAATTTTTTTCTGTGGAAAACTGCAAAACGACTATCAAACATAAAGCTTTCGCTTGCTTTGAGTAGTATCAGCTTGATAGCTACTGATGATTCAGGTGTCTTTTCTATCTTTTAAGTAGAGAGCTATTCTTGTACTGACTTTTAAAAATGGTTCTGTCGGGGTTGACTTTACCATGGAAGCAGTTCTTTCTTTTGTCCTTGTATATCAATTCGGTTGACTTAATGCTGTCCATGGAGGGGGTAGATGATAATGATCCAAAATAAGAATTCACATTATGTTAACCGAGTCAGGTGCATATGTAAACCATTATATTTAGTTACAAAGTCATAGAGGTTTAACCTTAATACTTTGTGGGGGAAAAGCGCTTTATATGAAATTGACTTAAGACTTATATTTTAGTTTTGCCTTGAAAGGTTTACCTTCCTTTTGGATACAAGCTAATAAATGCTATAATGTATAGTGAGTGTGCACAGTGGGAATGTGTCTTGAGGCAGGTGAAAGCTTATTGAACAGGGAGTCAGAACGCTGGGTGTCTGTTCTGGTCCGCATTTGTTGCTCCGTGCTGGACGGTCACCATCTCTGCTGTTGTAGCAGCCTCTTCCAGCGTGACTTTTGTCTGATGTTATGATATAGATTTGTTGGCCTTTTGAATCTAGTTGTTTATTAGACTTCAGTGATCCAGGTCTCTGTGCTCCACTCTCATGCCTCCCAAAGTAAACCTGTGGCTTTGTTTCTGTTTGTGGGTGGACTTGGGAGGTGTACAGGGTGAGTTTCCATCTTTTGAACTGAGGGTGGGGTCCTTCCTTTCCCCTGTGGAGAGTAAAAAAAAAAAAAAAAAAAATCAAAAGGTTAAAAGAACGAGAGGAGTTCTCAAGAGTTTCAGGAAACTGCTTGTGGCTGAAGATTTGTTGATCAGAGAAGTGATTGCAGATTTAATGTCTAAATTTCAAGTATTGAAATGGGTGCTTTAAAATTGCTGTAAACTTCTGCCCAAAGTTACCATTGCAAACCCCTTCTGCAAACCAGAGTGATCTTCCAAGTCCCATTCTGTTTATTTCGTAAGGCCCCAGGTTATTATTCTTGATGTCCCTTTTGGCTTTCTATTATTCTGAGCCATTATTGTCCCAAGTTAAGTAGTGACTGGTGTTGTTCAGGAAGACAGGGTAGCACCACTGTTTCCCTTCTCCTGGTGTTCTGTGAAATAACGTGAGATTGAGAAACTACGTATTTAAACCCTTGTACTTCAGCCTGCTTTGCATTTGTCTTTGCGATGTTGTTAGAATGTACAACGAAGTTCTCAGCTGTTGCTAACACCTTTTCTTCTCCTTATTTTCAAAGCATCAACAACAAGTGGCCCAGGCTGTCGAACGTGCCAAACAGGTGACCATGGCAGAGTTGAATGCCATCATCGGGGTACGTGGCCTACCAGGTCTACCTCCTACAGTGTGTATAACCAGCTTTCATTTCTTATTAATTTGATGGCTTAATATATATATATATACACATATATAATTTTGTGTAGGTTAATGTTGACCTATTTGATAAGGGTGGAGGGGTCGGGATGTGCTGAGTTGTGTAGAGGAAGAGGGCTTAGCATAAGAAAGTTGAAAGAGGAAACATTTTAGGAGGGGAAGAAAAATAAATACACTTTTAACTGGTTGATTAAAAAAATTTTTTTTTTAAAGAGATGTGGTCTCACCATGTTGCCCAGATTGGCCTTCAACTGCTGGGCTCAAGGGATCCTCCTGCCCCAGCCCTCCTGAGTAGCTGAGACTACAGGTGCATGCCAGTGTGCCTCGCCCTAAATCTACTTTTAAATGGGAAAATAAATGTAGTTTTTCCTGTGTCACCTAAACCACCCTTGCTCCATTAGTCAAGTAAAAGCTTTAGAGTTTTAAATACTTTCCTTACCTCTGTCTTATAACGTTAGATCACAGTGAGGTCAAGACAGGTCTCTGAATTATCATTTCACTTAGCGATCTTTGCTTTTGCCTTTTGCTTTCTAGGGTATTCGAACCTATGTAACTGTTTGCTCTTCCTCTTTCTTGTGCCTCTTTCATGAATTTTTCAGTGGCACACCAATGAAAAGAGCTCTCTCTTGCTGAGGAAGAAGTGTTAATTGTGTGCCCTGGTGCTCTCTAGCCTTTCACCGGGGCTCTTGCTCTCCTCTGTTGAGTTCAGTCAGTGCTCCGTGCTGGTGACTGGTTATCAATCACAAGTCATTTGCTCTGCATTAGGGGACCCGGTGAACTGTGCATTCCACCCCCTGCGTGAGTTCATCCCCCCACCCCCACCACTGCAGCACCCGGGATGGTTCTCATGTGTTCTGCCCCTTCCAGACCAAGTGAAAAAAGTAGCTGAAACAAGGGACCATCCTTTCTGATTTTATTCATACGTGAGTGCCTTGAGCAGATTCAGATCACTCATTTATCAATTTATGTTAATTGCTTGTGAGAAGATGCCCTGCTGGTCTTTATAGTTCCCTCAGACACTTTGTAATGATAATTAGACATGCTGCTGTACGGATTAAGAGTGCCATAGTCCAATGACGGCCACAGACAATGGAACCAGTTAATCCATCAGGGCTTAAAATTACATCCCAACTGGAGATGGAGGAAAAACATAAGAGCCAAGGAGGATTAAAGAATGAGCCTCAGCTTGAAAACTCTCCTTTCATCAGTTTCTCAATTGCAGATCTGCAGTTGGGTTGTCTGTGCTAAGCTATTGGCAGTCAATTAGGTGAAATAAACTGGGAGGGTGACCTTCATTTCCTTTTAATAGCTTTTTCCTCCCTGAAATGGGGAGCTTCAGTGGATTTTCAGCTTAAATTTTATTCAAGCTGCTTTATTACACTTGACAGCTTAGCTCTGCATAAACAATTCTCCCTCCTCCTCCCCCCCCAGGTCCAGGCACTGCCTTTCTCCCCCTTCAGTATCACATTTTTGACTGTTACTTAGTGGGCTCTCTAATCACATTCAACAAAAAACACAATTACATCTGCATTTGTCTGCTGCCTTCTGTACCTTTTTCTTGTGTAATGAATTGCTTTATTTCAGAGATCAAATCAAATATTCACTGGTACTTTCACATGTACCGTGTTTGATTAGCAAAGACTAATAGTGAATTGTACTTGTAGCTCCAGCACAGAATTTTTTCACCCAAATGAGTGAGGATGGAAAAGCCTGTTTTGATTAAAAGAAAACATATGCAAAGCAGTTCTCAAGTACCCAGTTAAACTTTGTGGAACATGTTTGTTTTCTGATAGGCTCTAAATTTTTCCATATAATTTCTTGATGGTAAAGCGCTCACGTTTAAATTCTCTAAGGCACTGCCTAGCCCTTGTCAATCTTCTCTGGACCCACACTTCAGAAAGGAGGAAATTGTATTAACCAGATGTTTCTAAGTAATATCCGTTTTAAGCTAAATCAGAAAATAAAAATAGCGGTTGTTTTAGAAGGGCAGATGAATCTCTAATTTTATGAATGGCTTTAGTCCAGGAAAAATGCTGTTGAGATTATGAAGGCAGATTAGCTATGGAGAGCGCAGCAACAGTCACCCAGATTGGTGAACTGGGCCCAACGCGCGACTTACCGTTGCATGTCTTCACCATACTGGCACGTGCAGTGCTTATCATTGTAATTTTTGGATCAGTATATTAATTTATGTCAGAAGGCTCTTTTCAAGTCTGTAGTGATCAATAGTTATCCCGCACCATAAGTTTCATGGTCTGGCATATGCTTGATTTTTGCTCGAAAGGAATTGTGTGCGTCCTGGAAAATCGAAGTAGCATAAAATTGGGTTGACAGTTCAGTGGACCTTTGCACCCCTTCATTGAACATGCAGTGTGTCAACCTGTCTTCCCAGAGGGGAGGTGGTACCGGGAGACTGTCTGTTCCTACAAGCAGCAGCTGCTCGCAGAGTAAATGCAGCCTGGTTTGATAGCAGCTGTCAGTATTGTTCAGGGACCGACTTAGGATGGAGAACAATGGGAGAGGCCACGCTCTTAGTCTGCATCAACTTTCAGGCTAAGAAAAGAAATAGTAATTTAACGGTTTAGACATCTATTACAAGTGTGAAAGATCATGAAAGAGTACCCTTTAAAATGCAAATGAGCCGAAACACTCATTCCCTTTAAGGTACAATCAAGGAGCTTACTGCTTGCTTGACAGGGCTAAAGATATTTCTTTTTAGCAAACCTGGAAAAAGTAAGTCTTCTCAAGGACATGAGCTTCTGGATAAGCTCAAGGTGTGTCCTGGGCCTGTGGTTGCTCTTTGAGGAAGAAGAAAGAGGTTATATTTTTTCCATCCTTGTCGAGTGGAGTAATGGTGACCGTTTCTCACTAGCATAGAAATTGTAGTTCTCGTATCTGATAGAAAATACCGAATTTTGATTATTTCCTACCCCGGCACCTGCCTTCTATGTAAGACATAGAGTACTGATATTTAAGAAAGATAAGCTCAGATATTTGATATTTGGAGAAACTACTGAAATATTTTTGTTTGACCTTTTTTTTTAAATAGCTTTTTGACTGATAGCAAATTTGATGACTGGCAGAATAATACCTGCAACCCTACTTTTTGTATTTTGCTTCTCACCAGCTCTTTTTCCAGTAAACGTATTGTGTTCTTGTAGCAATTAAAAAGATAATTAATAGTGGAGACATCTTAGTAGGCACTGGGGTTTATTTGGTTTGACACACAGCTCACTTAGGTGTCGGAAAACAAGTTGCATTGTGGAACTTACTCATTTGGGACCTTGAGTTTTTAGATCAGGATTGACTTTACACTTTAGGCAACATTCCTTGAAAGATCTTTTTTTTTTTTTAATTTGGAATTCTCTTAAGAATGATCAAAACAAAATTGGTCATTCAATGTTGTAACATCTTATTTGTTGAATGGCTACCTGAACGTAGAATTAACTGAAAGATTTGTCAAGATCGTTCCCCACTTTATTATTTGGAGAGTTTGGAACTAAAGCTCTCTTTTGCTTTCTCTGATAGATACTAAATAATTGATTTTAGTTGAGACTGGGATTCCAAATAATTGGTTAATCAGGTTTATACTGCAAATAATAAATATATATCTCATGTCTGTATCTATGTCCCTGTATAGCTATAGGTACATATTTGTATACACAAAGATTTGTTTTTCTCAGGTGATATATAGTTTTTATGTAGTGAAATACAGAGATCTTAAATGTACAGCGTGATCACTTTTGACACCTGCGTACACCCAGGAACCCACACTCCACAAGATGCGGGTGGATTCCGTCACCCCCAGCAAGTTCCCTTATGCTTCTTACCAGTCACTTTCTCCCCATTCCCTGAGGGATGGTTGCTTTTTGAGTGGATAGTTTAAAAAAAAAATCAGTTAAATGAAATTTTCTTTTTTAGAGAAAACAATTGCGTAGTTGTACATGTTATTTCTAACTACCTGTTGCCCAACTTCATGGTGTTTGTGGTAATCATATAAGAGCATCTGCATTGTGTTACCTTGGACAATGCCTAGGATCAGATGGACTTGGGTAGGACACTTGGCTGCCATTTATCAGCTTTGTGACCACGTACAGTCAGTTAATCGCTATCAGTGTTGCCATCTGTAAATGGTAATGCCATCTACCAGCACAGCTTTTGTGGGGATAAGACCTTGGCTGGCAGCCTTCACTGAGCACGTGGTCCTCACTCCTTGCACTGCAGTTTTTGTCTGCCTGGTTTCTTTACAGACCTGTAGCAGATCTGTGGGTCCCGTTGGCCAAGCCCTCGTGGGAGGTGGTTGGTCTAAACAGCAGGTCACCCCCTCCTTTGCCTTTTCTAGTGGTTACATGGATGTGGGGGTTTGAGATTAAACCTAACCAGATGCTCTGCTCCTGCCATTAAGTTGTCGTGCATGAATGACTTTTAATAAGGACACAGCAGTGGAAAAGCACTGCCTTTTAGCTTGTGATGCACAGACTTAAAAGTTCAAAACTGAACGGAAAAAGCTAAGTTTTGGAAACAGATGAGACAGAATTTAGAGCAAAAATGTGAAGATGAAGGCCGGGCGCGGTGGCTCACGCCTGTAATCCTAGCTCTCTGGGAGGCCGAGGCGGGCGGATTATTTGAGCTCAGGAGTTCGAAACCAGCCTGAGCAAGAGCGAGACCCTGTCTATACTAAAAATAGAAAGAAATTAATTGGACAACTA
>NW_012139080.1:2366084-2379034 GCF_000956105.1 Propithecus coquereli | reverse complement strand
AAAAAAAAAAAAAAAAAAAAAAATGTGAAGATGGAACATCATTGGGTTCCTTACTTAACATAAAGAAGGCAGACAATGCCTTTGCTGGCACTGAGAGGTTACAGGGATCATTGTAATAAAGTTGGGAGGAAAGAAAGACGAGACGGCCAGATGACCATTGGGGATTGTCCTACCCATCCACAAAATGCCAGATTTCTGATCGCAGCCTTAGTACATACTGTTGGGTATAAGAAAATTTGAGCAGTTTTCCACAGCAATGCCTGTGAACTTTAGGAGCTCAAGAAATTTGGGTTTATCTAGGCAAGCTTGTTTTCCTTTCTCCCTTATTTGAATGTAATCTAAATTGTTTTTTATGAATTTAACTTCTGTCACGGCTCATGCAACTCCAGATTATTGGTCAGATTTGTGTATTCCTGCTCCATAGACAGAGTTATAATTCTCTGTACTTTAAAACAACTTAGTATGAAATAAAAGTCTAGGGTATTTTATGATGTCTATCTGTGTATGTTTGTGTAGGAGGCGGCTGTGAATACAAACCGGTGATGTGTCTGTAGGAGCCTTTCTGTCTCTAAGAGATTGAGTTGTAGACCTAAAGGACTCTCCACTGTTGCATGAGATGATTGGTTTAAGGATTAGCAAAATGTTGGATTATTTTTCTCCTTTGGCTATAGCTGTCAGCTATCTATGGGATTGTAGTGTGTGAAGTTTAAGAGGATGAAGTTAGCCTCTTATTCTTAGGAGTGTGCAGTTAATCCCTGGAAAGCCCATCAGTAACCCAGCTGTAGGTTTCTTTATAAAACAAATTCGCCCTAGGAGAATAATGCATATCCTGCTACCGAGAGGAGAAGACTGAATAGCTACAACAAACATGAATCTTCTGGCTCTGCTAACTTATATTTAGTGACATACCCTTTACTTAAATTGCAATAGTCTAGCCCTTTTATTAAATTTCCAAAGAGAAGGAGCAATATTGCAAGAAAGTCTTTTATGCATCCTTTTTTTCCTTTGGTTATATTTGGGTTTTTTTTAAAACTGAAAGAACAGCTAGGCTTCTGACAAATGCAGAGTTGGCCTCAATGTCTGGGTTCTTCTGGGTAATCATGCTTTTTAGTTATTAGATGAATTACTGAAGCATTATTTACTTTTTAATTTTCCCACATATTTTCATATGATTTTTACTTCATTCTTTGTAACAAGGAAAGAGGGAGAAAAAAAGCTCCAGAGAGTAGATTTTACCCCATTTTAGGAGTTATGCCTCTGTGTTTATTTTCTAAAATTGTGATGTGATACACATATCATCAAATTCATCTTTCAGAGCATACAATTTAATACAATTTTACTATATTCACAAAGTGGTGCAGCCATCACTACTGCCTAATTCTAGAACATTTTTATCACTTCCATAAAGAAGCTCATTACTGTTCATTCTATTGAACTATTCATTACTGTTCATTCTCCATGCCCCCTCTCTGATCACTCCCCGTCTGCTTTCCATCTCTGGATTTATCTGTTTATTCTGTGCATTTCTTATAAATGGAATCACATAATATGTAGCCTTGTGCATCTGGCTTCTTTTACTTAGCATGTTTATCCATGTTGTAGCATGCACCAGTACGTTAGTCCTTTATATTGACAAATAATATTCCATTCATCAATATGCCACATTTGTTTATCCATTCGTAAGTTGATGGATATTTAGGTAGTTTCCACTTGTTGGCTATTATGAATAATGCTACTGTGAACATTTGTGTACAAGTTTTTGTGCAGATGTGTTTTCTTTTCTCTTTGGTCTTGTACCTGAGAGTAGAATTGCTGGGTCATATGGTAACTTTATATTTAACTTTCTGAGCAACTGCTAAACTGTTTTCCAAAGTGGTTGCACCATTTTACATTCCTGCAGCAGTGTATGAGAATTCCAGTTTCTCTACATCATCTCCAGCACTTACTGTCCATCTTTTTGATTCTAGCCATCCCGGTGGGTGTGAAGCACTGTCTCCCTGTCACAGGTGTTGACTCTTAGTCCTGGTGCCTGCCTGCGTACATCCCATCAATTTTGCTTTCATGTGTCTTTTTCTCTTATTTTTTAAGCTTTATTGGAGTATCATTGACAAATAGAAATTGTATGTAAGATGTACAACATAGGCATTGGGAAATGATTACCATGATCAAACTAGTTAACATATCCATCACCTCACATAGCGTATCACCTCACATAGTTACCCTTTGTGTGAGTACATGTGTGGCGAGAACACTTTAAGATCTACCCTCTTAGCAAATTTCAAGTATATAGTTCAGTATTAATATTATTATTATTATTATTTTTTTTAGAGAGAGGTTATTGCTCTGTTACCCAGGCTGGAATGCAGTGGTGCGATCATAGTTAGATCTCTAGAACTTATCTTGCTTAACTGAAACTTTGTACCCTTTGACTAACATCACATCCCCCCACCCCTACTTGGCTACTCTCTGCTTCTATGAATTGTACTCCTTTAGATTACACATATAAGTGAGATCATGCAGTATTTGTCTTTCTGATTTCTGACTTATTTCACTTAGCATAATATCCTCCAGGTTCATGCACGTTGTCACTCACAAATGGCAGAATTTCCTTCTTTTTAAAGGCCGAATAGTATCCCCATTATGTATCTATACACCACATTGTTTATGCATCCATCCATCAACAGACATTTAGGTTGTTTCCATTTCTTGGCTATGGTGGATAATGCTGGGACAAACATGAGTATCTCTTCAATATCAACATTGATTTCATTTCCTTTGGATATATATCTACAAGTGCAATTGCTGGATCATACTCAGGTTGAGCATCCAAAATTTGAAATGCTCCAAAAATCTGAAACTTTTTGAGCGTCACCATGACGATTTCAGATTTTCAGATGAGGGATGCTTACCCAGTAAGTAAAATGCAAATATTCCAAAATCCAAAAAATTTGATACTCGAAACACGTCTGGTCCCAAACATTTCAGAAAAGGGATACTCAACCTATAGATCTGTTTTTAACTTTTTGAGGAACCTCATACTCTTTTTCCATAATGGCCGTACCAATTTACCTTCCTAACAACAGTACAAAAGCTCTCTTTTTTCCACACCCTCGCCAACACTTGTTATCACTTATCTTTTTGATAGTAGCCATCTTAACAGGTATAAGGTGATGTTTCATTGCGCTTTTGATTTTCGTTTCATTGATAATTAATAGTATTGAGAATTTTTTCATGTACCTATTGGCCATTTATATGTCTTCTTTGGAGAACTGTCTATTTAGGTCCCTTTGCCCATTTATTAATTTGGGTTATTTCCTTTCTTTCTTTCTTTTTTTTTTTTTTTTTGCTGTCGAGCTGAGTTCCTTATACATTTTGGATATGCACCCCTTATTAGATGCCGTTTGCAAATATTTTTTCCCATTCCTTAGGTTGCTCATGTGTCATTTTCTTTGCACTCCTAGATGGAGATAGGGTCTTTCAGTGAATTTGTTTTATTTTATTTTATTTTTGTTATCTTCAGGTAGCTGGAGATTTCTTGGCCCCAGTGAGCATTTTTTACCTGTTTATCACCCTTGCCCCTCCTCATGCGAGAGGCCATTCACATAATGGGAGGTTTTCAGATAACTCCTCCAGTGGTATCCTTGATGTTTCTGCTGCCAGATGGCTCTTTCCCACTTGTTTACATAGCATACCAGTTTTCGTTTTTCTGCAGTCTCCCAAGATAAGAACCTGAGTGTTGTAAAAAACAGCGAAATAGCAGAAATCAAGGAAGGGCTATTTGGAGAGAACTGTCAATAAATGCTGCTTCACATTTTTGTCCCCTTTTAAAAGTGTTTAAATACCAAGTGCTACAAATGCCACTCACTTGTCACTCTTAGCATGAGAGATGCCATTTAGAGGCATGGTTTTAGTTTGGATTGGGTTAAGTTTGTGATTTTCGTGACATAGTTGTTTTTTTTTTTTTTCTGACCTAGTTTCATTTAGGGTTATAAAGTGGGTTAAATTTTAGAAATTAAAGTTGATTTAGTGGTTGGTAGTGGGGAGCTTGGGATCTAGTGAGTAAAAGGTGGGTGGTATAGACAGCTCTGTGGTGATAGACCATGTGCTATCCCTGTGTTTTAGAGACAAAACTGGAGAAACCACTGTACCATTGCCTCAAAGCTCTGAATGTAAACAGCACAATTTCATTATAGTAACATAATCGACCCAAGCTACACTAAGTAAAATGTGAATTAAAATTCTAAATGTGTGGCTGTTGTTAGACATGGTTGAGGTTACCTTATTCCTTGTGGGTTTTTGGTATCATTAACTCAGGCTTTGGTGTTTGTTTTATTTGTCTTGATCTCACCCTATTCAAATTATTTTGGTTAGAGCAAGTGCATTTATCTCTTTATTCCCAAACGTGAACCTTTCTGTAATTCCCTTTGAGGGACCAAAACCCCAGTATGTGAAAGTTCCCAGGGTAGCCCTTTCCCAAGTTGTTTCCTAAAATGTAAGGCGTTCTGTTTGTTTTAAATTTGAAATTGTTAGTGGAATCAGCTTTTGGAAGACAGATGTTCGTTTTTTGAGTTGTGACAGGATATTTGGATGGTGATGAAGGGACAGTGAATGCTTGAATGTTGAAAGTATTTTTATTTTTTAAACAATAATTTGACGAGTCACTTGGCATATAAGAACATGAATCCTAATGTAATGGGACAGAATTTCAGCTTAGATCTAGATGAGAGTTTGGCAGCCTCAGCACTGCTGACATCTTGGGCTCAGTAATTCTCCAGTGGGGGCTGTCCTGTGCAGTGCAGGGTGTTTAACAGCATCCTTGGCCTCTTCTCCCTAGATGCCAGTAGCCCCATCCCCCTTCCCCTCAATGTGACAACCGTAAATGTCTCTAGACAGTGCCAAATGTCCCCAGGGCGGGGAGGGGGCAGGGTGTCAAAACTGGCTCTATTTGAGAACCATGGATCTATATTGACTGCCCGAGAAACCAGCTGTATTGCTGAAAACCACCATCACTCATCAAAAATGCCTTTTCTAATAGCTTTACAAACTGTTTTGCTTTTGTGTATTCTGTGCTGTATAAATCTGCAAGCATTAACTTTTTAAAAAGCTTCCTAATTACCCTAAACTAATGGCTACCCTACCCTTGCTGTCATGTTGGAAAACATCTTGTAGTTTTCCAAATGTGATAGGTGCTCATTTTGGTCACAGAGGACAGATGCATATAAATCCCCCTACTTGACGGAGCCATTGGGTTTCAGGCTGTATGGCAATGTCAGCATCACTTTTGTCCTAAAATATGTTCTTTAAGTAGTAGTCCTGCTTTTTCCTCTTGGTGAAGGTGATGGGTACCAGCTTGTGTCAGGTAAGTCTTGTTGAGAGAAAATGTTCTGGCAAGGACAGATGGGACAGGTGTGGGCAGCCCTTTTGGAGTTAGCTAGTTTACTCTGCTAGCTATGAGCCTTCTATTCATTTAAGTAAATGCTTTGTCTTAGAAGTGACATTTTTTATTTATAATATTAAGCATCTACTTCTCAGAAGAGCCGGAGTCTTCTCTGTTTAGTCTTGATTCTTTGTTATGGGCTTCCTTAGAAGAGAGCTGGGAGCAAATGATACCCTGTTTTCTCAGATGTAGGGACAGGCAGTGAGAAGTGAGGACAAGAGAGATGGCATTTGTGCAGTTTAAGAATAAACTTCCACCCATCAACTGCGTTAAGGCCTGATGGTGAGGGTGGATTGGTCTCTGGGTGTGTGGTGTTGCATGCTCTCCAGAGCTGCTTGTCAGCTGGGCGTGGACAGAAACGTGAAGTCTGCAATCTTGAAAGAGATTGGGTGCCCTCTTCCTTTCTTGTGTTTGGGAACATGGCTGGGATGCTGGGTTTACAGGAGGAATGATGATCTAGGAAACAAAAGGCTTCTAGCCCTCATCCTGGCTCTGAGCCCCAGGCAGGCCTCTTAGCTTTGAGCCAGTCTCATCTGTGAAACCGGGGCCATGCTGAGCTCAGCCCCAACAGTGGAGGTGCAGATACACTCTAGGAGCCCTGCTGGCAGGAACAGAAGTAGAACGTGAGGTGAGGTGTGTCCACATTGCCTGGAACCGCAGCATCTTCAACAGTGGTGATCCCTCCCGGTGCTGCTTAGTGCTCCTCTCCGTTTGACAGGATTTTGCTGTAGAAAAAAAAGAAAAAGCAGCAGCTTTCGTCATGCCTGAGGTAAGGATGGAAGAACCCAGTTACCTCTAATATCAGACAGTGATGTCTTCAAGGGGCCTGGGAAGCGGAGCAGGGTAGAAGTGGGAGTTGCCCGTGGCCAGTTAGGCTGTTCAACGTCCCTGTCCATAGTCATCCGCCTAACTGTCAGTTTTGACTGCTTAGCTCTACTTCACAGCTGTGGCGAAGCCCCGTTGTTACACAAGTTAGCCCCTCTTTTCAATAATCTATCAGCTTCTGTTTTTTCCAGTTCATCTTTCTGAAAGCTGATTTGGATTTTTTTTGGGGGGGGATCTTTATTTTCTTCTTGTATATACAAATATTACCTTGAATATGTGTTTGCTGTGACATAAAATCCCACCTCCGAAGTCATCTTCTGGTGACTCTGTTCTGGATTTGGGGGGAGTGAGGGAAGCAGAGAGGGGTGAGAGGTGGTGTCCTCCACCCTGTAGTTAGATTCCTTCCCCTCTGCTTAGCCTCTCTCATCTTCTTTTAATTAGAGCCGTGCTTAATTACCCCACTGCACTTGCTTGTGTATGCATCGTTGCATTTCCCCCTCAGAAGCCGGACATAGCTCTTACTCTCCGGGTAATGATGGTAATTGCTGGTAGGGCAGACCTGTTCCTCATCCTTCTCCGAGCACATTTCTCATGGCAGGTGTCTAGTTCCTAATTAAGTGCTAATGAGCACGCCTAGTGGACCGTGATGCTGCTGCAAGCTTCTTCAGTTTTATGTCTCACTATTGCCAAGCTCTTAAAAGGTGACAGAGCAAGAATTAGTGTCTTTGGATGACAGGAAGGTGATTTTATGCGTAAAGAAATTGTTATTATGATCTCAAGTGGTGAACGAGTAGTTTATAAATACTTTCCAAGAATACTATGAATGCTGCCCTCTCTGACCTCACCCTCCGTTCCATTTTCCATCTAATTAGAACTATGCTAGCTTTAGAAGAAGGAACGGAAGTTTAAAAAGGTTGGCTCCTAAAGATTTTTTTTTTTTAAGTTGCTAGAAGTGCTTGTAAAGTTACCTTAGACACCCAATTTCTGATTTTAAGATGCTGTTTTCTCTTATGCTTCAGGGTGGGAAGTGTGTTTGGGATTCCATTAAAAATCAGCGGGCTGGGTGGGAATTACTGAAAGTCTGGTGTGAAGATGTAATATATTCCATACACGCAAGGGGGTAGTAAATAAAACGAGTAATTGAGTCCCAGGGAAGTGAGCACAAATCAGAATCTGAAGAATTTTCCAACATTAGAAGTTGAGTTCTAATCGTTTTTACAGTTTCATCAAAAACGAGTTTTATGTTGGACGGCTGAAATGTGGCCAGATTCATGGTGCAGGGGCCATTGCTTGGCTATTTTCTCATTTCATACAACATGCTTTTAAAGATATATGAGAGCAGCGGTACTGTTTAATGCGAACAGACTTAGAACTTCTGGAATGAGTGATGGAGGCAAGTGGTGTCGTGGAGAGGGCGTGTGGGACAGGGCCTTGGTCGCTGTGGCTGGGGTCCCACACAGCTGGTGGAAAGCACTTTGCTTGTCAAGGATCTGAACCGCTCTGGTCTCATTGTTGTTTTCACTGGTGACCTAGAAGGTGGGGAGGTGAGTTTGAGGTGTGGGGCTTAGGAGAAAGGCCAAAGATAAACAGCGTTTTGTCTCTAAGGTTTCTTCTCGTTGTCACCAGCCTGGCCCGGCCCCCCGAGACCTTCCCCCGTGTGTGGTGGTGTGGTAAAGAGAGTAGCTTTAAGGGCCCTTCCTGCACTGCTGCAGTCCCTTCCCACCTGGGGAGAGCCCCAGCCCTCTACTCAGTGCCTTTGCGCCTTTGTTCTTCTGGGGAAATGGGAGTATCAGTAATTCCTTGTAGTTCTGAGAGGGCTTCGTGAAATGAGGACACATAAGTGCCTGGGTGGTACGTAAGAGACACCCAGATGCTCGTTCTTCCTTTCTGAATTCTGTTCATTAAAAACACTGTTTTGGTTTTGTCTCATTATACCATTGTGGTAAGTGAATGCAAGAATGTGGGGGTGAAATGGAGTCACCTGGTATCTGGGGACCAGTTGGGAGTGTGGTTACCTCACTGCAGGATCAGATCACCTCTTGCTCCACCCCCCACCCCCATTTTAACCTCTCTGAATCAGGATGAGTTTTAAAATGTGTGGCACCTTAGATCAGTGACAATACTGGATTTCGTCCCCGGAGGCGCTTAGAGATGGAATTAACTCAGCGTGCTTACGTAGCCAGCCTTGCTACACTCTCAGGGGGCGAGTTATACCAGAAAGTGACAGTGTAGATGTAAGGATTATATTTTGGGAAGGTGGAGAGAGTAACTGTGAGTAGATCAAAGCTTTTGATGAACTGAAAGCACTAATTGCATTTTTCCCCTTTCCTCCCTGTTTCTCTCTTCGTTCCCTTCGTGTGTGTGTGTGTCGTACCTCCTGTTGTGTGTCCTCCATCTTCTCCTGTTGTGTCTGGATTCTGCCTCCACCACCTCCTCCTCCTCCTCTTCCTCTTCCTCCTCCTCCTCTTCCTTTACCTCCTCTCTCACCACCACCAACAGCAGCAGCAGTTGCAAGCCCAGCATCTTTCTCACGGCCACGGACCCCCCGTACCCCTAACGCCTCACCCTTCGGGACTTCAGCCTCCTGGAATCCCGCCCCTCGGGGGCAGCGCCGGCCTTCTCGCGCTGTCTAGTGCTCTGAGTGGGCAGTCTCACTTGGCAATAAAAGATGACAAGAAGCACCACGATGCAGAGCACCACAGAGGTGAGAGGCCGGGCAAGCCAGATTAGGACTTTGTCCTCATACTCATTCAGTGCTGCAAAGTTGTGTGCATCGCTAAAGAAAGCCCCAACCTATACAGAGAGCAAACAATGAGATAAGAGGAACTGTCGCAAAGATTTCCACTGAAACACAGGTCACCCTGGAAGTTTGCAGGGTTTGCCGTGGGCATCTGTAAATTTCTCGATCTCGTTAGACGGCAGGCATCTGGACATCTTGGCAACTGCCTAGTTAATGCCAGTGGCCTGTACGATATTATGGAAAACTGTTAACTGCTTAATTGGGTAATTTTCAAAGAAAGTAATGTTGTTAAATGGGGCGAAATAAGAAGTTAAATTTGAAAGTGAATGTGTTCAAATGAAAGGTTTGATAATTGCATCTGTTACTACTTAGTTTCATAGGCTTTAATTCTAGTATGCATTAAATATTGGGCAAAATTGCACTTGACTAATTTTTTGAAGAAAAGTAATTTATTCTGTCAAGAAATAAAAAAATAGGCTTTGTGTATGGTTAAACTGTAAATCTTATGTTTACAAAATACTGTAATTTTCAGGAAATCACTGTATTAGGAATGTGCAATGACTTATATAAATAAAAGCCATTTTTAAAACTGTTTGGGGCTTGTGTTCTAATTATTCCCCCCTTTTTTTTATTTCTGTTCTTGCCTCTGTGTCTGAACGGGCATGTCTGTGCGTTTCTTGGTAACCTCGGGAGCAGACAGAGAGCCGGGCACAGTAAGTACAACCGCCTGCTGCACACACACTGTCCCCTTCTACCAGTGCGTTCCCCACACTGCCTCTCTTTAAACACAGGTACAGACAGACACGCATACTCTCCCTGTCTCTCTCAGTGACCTGGTTTTTTTCTTATGCTTTTTGTTTCTTTAAAATTTTTTTTTCTCATATGACTGTCTGCCCCTCTCTTGTCTTTTTCATAAAACTTGCATCAGACGAGAGGGGCATGATTTGGAGGCAGAGCCGTTTGCTGTGATTTGTCACTTGGAAATACACTTTGTGTGCCCCAGACCCACTTTAAAAATGTTTGTTGTTGCATTCCAAGTCCTGGTTGCCTGTAGTTTAAAAGAATATTCACTTTTATATCTTAAATCGGTTTTACAGGCAAAGAGATCACAATCCGTATGTGAAGTTGGTTAGTAATGTATTATTTCTACCTAAACCATTCATTATCTTCTGCAAATGCATCGTAGTTGTTAGGTTTCCATTTCTAGTTTTCTTTGTGTCATTGTCCTTGGAGTGTGAACTTGAACTTAAATTTTATTTTAGACCTAAGAACTGAGCATATACTCATGAGTAAGCTCTTAAAAACAAGGAAATTCAGCGGATGGGCTGTATCCTTACAGAGTTCATCTTGTCATCGGCCTGAATCGCACCTGTTGTACAAGATGCACATGTGATTTCTACTTGCATTTGCCAGTTAGCGATGGGGAGACCTGCATCTAAAATGCATCTCTTAAATGTTACGGAACAAATAGAATTTGGCCCCTTTTCGTCTAGGATAGCCTCGGGGTTTTGCCTCTTTTACTTCTTTTTGAACATAGTATTTTGACCATGTTTAATATGGGAAAAAACAGGATACTGAACTTTTAAATCATTCTGGTAACTTTTTGATTATGAGTTTGAGGGGGAAGATATGTAAATCTTCTCAGTTTGAAAGTTTAGGGTTTTTTTTTTTTTACCCTCTTCTGTGTAGAATAGTGGTTACTTTAAAAACTCCCTTTGAGATGGATGTTGGTATACGTCATGTATCAGGATGCAGACGGAGGAGTGGGTGATGGTTACAGGAAGGGGTAGCTAGTTTTAAAATTCTCGTGCTGTAAGTTTTCTCTGGAAAATGTTGTGAGGGGATGAGGGGGTTACAAAACAATTAATAGCTAAGAAATAAAATAGCTGACGCGCAAAGTGCAAATTTAAGCAAGCTGGCTTTGATTTATGGAGGTAACTGCAGTGTTCCCATTGATGGTCATCTTTTCTGCTGTGTGCATTCAGTAGAGTGTCAAATTATAAAAACCTAACCCTGGACCAGAAAATATGTGGAGAAAGCCTGTGTCCCTTAGGTTGCTACATGTTTTTAATTTATTGAACTTATTCTAGCTTTGGGACTTTAACTTTTTTCTTTCAGTACTACTGTTTCACCTTAAATGACTATATGTTCATCGAGTGCTTACCATGTGTGAGGCAATGTGGGACAAATACCTGTCATTAGAGGCGTGAAGGCACCAAGCAAAGCCCTTTCTTAGAGAATTGAGGCAAAGTGACAAAAATACTAGAAGAGACAAGACTATAGATAGTTTCAACAAAAGTTCTACAACTTCCTGATAATCACAGTTGCAGAAGTGATACCACGTGGTATGTGCCTCTCTGAAATGCCAGGAGCATGAGTGAGTCGAAGTTTGCGTGCTTAAGTTGCTAGAGGCGTTTTTCATACCTCTGTGTTCCTGAGTATGTCTAATAACCTATTTATATTTTTGACTAAAAATGTGTGCAAGTACTTAATTCATGGGTTCACTGGAGTGGGCAGAGAGAGGGTGATTAGTTGTACCCTTAAAGAAGTACAAAATAGTTCTTGAGTTTCAGGCAGCTGTGGGTTATTTTTAAGTCCATAAGTTAAAGTTAGCAGCCAATGAACTTTCCAGTCAAAAAGCAGTGGACTTCAGTGTTACTGGCATAGACCCTTTTGCATATGAAATTTTTGACAATTTTAGTGATCATTTAAATGAATATTTTCAGAGTATGTATGGATACTATGTTTCCTGCCTAATTATTACAGAAAACTTGAGCGATGATGATATAAAATGAGAAAACTATACTAATTGTAACCTAAACATTTAATTCAGTCTGTAGAGAGGAATTAAATTGTTCCCTGTCCACAAAAGTGGAATTTTGCTGTAGTCATGTAAAATTAAGTAGCTCTTCAGACTTTGTATAAAATTGTGTATGAGAAGCAATGGATAATGAGAGTGGTGTGTACTTCGTAGTGCCTAAAATATTATGATACTCATCTACTTAATAAAGCTTGAATTGTGAAGTCTGATTTTACTTGTTAGATAAAATCAGTTAATTGCTCTGTATTGCTATTGTTTTTTCACCCAGTGAGGAGTTAAGGGCAGTTGCTACAGGCAAGTGGTTTTCTTTTTCTGGAAATGGGGTCTCACTCTGTCTTCTAGGCTAGAGTATAGTGAGTGGGTGCTCATAGCCACTACAGCCTTAAACTCCTGAGCTCGAGGGTTCCCCACCTCAGCCTCCCAAATAGTTGAGACTACAGGTGCACACCACCATGCCGGCTAATTTTTTAATTTTTTATACAGACAGGGTCTCTCTATGTTGCCCAGGTTGGTCTTGAACTCCTGACCTCAAGCAATCCTCCCTCCTTGGCCTTCCCTCCAGTCCTCCCTCATGCTGGGATTACAGGCATGAGCCACCGCTCCCGGCCTAGGCCAGTGATTTTTGTGGTCTCCGGATCTTTACACCCTTCAATTAAAATTACTAAGGATCCCAAAGAATTTTGTTTATGTGTGATTACATATTTTGATATATACTGGATTAGAAATAATCCTAACACTCTGGGAGGCCGAGGTGGGAGGATCGCTTGAGCTTAGGAGGTCAAGACCAGCCTGAGCAACAGAGAGAGACCCTGTCTGTACAAAAAATAAAAAAATTAGCCAGGCATGGTGTTGTGCACCTGTAGTCCCAGCTACTAGGGAGGCTGAGACAGGAGGATCACTTGAGCCTGGGAGTCTGAGGTTGTGAGCTAGGCTGACACCATGGCCCTCTAGCCCAGGTGACAGAGTGAGACTCTTGTCTCCAAAAAAAAAAGAAAAAAGGTTAAAATTAAACAGATAGGCCAGGCGCGGTCACTCACGCCTGTAATCCTAGCACTCTGGGAGGCTGAGGCAGGCAGATTGTTTGAGCTCAGGAGTTCGAAACCAGCCTGAGCAAGAGCGAGACCCCG